>NC_139019.1:4557215-4718022 GCF_964374135.1 Grampus griseus | reverse complement strand
CAAGCATTACCTAAACACATCACACATATGAAACAGCCACCTAATTATGCATCTAACTGCTGTGATTGTTCAACTTTCTTAAATGATACTCATAATGCCCCAATAAGTTAGAATTATCCTTTTTTCATTGCAATAGTTAATCATTAAAAAGACAGTTAGTCACAAGATATCTATGTGAATAGGAAAAGGGGAAATTTAAATCTACAAAGCATAATAAAAGATCATACATCAAAAGTGAGTTTGAAAAAATCAGAGATGAGAGCTGTGGCTCACAGCTTTCACTGAGGTCTAGGTCACCTCATTTCAGTTCAGCTATAGTGAGTGTTTGCTAGTGGAGTTTCCTTGAAATGCAAAGACTTCAGACCTCTAGCCAATAGTTGCCACCAGGAATAGCCATCAGAAGTTAGCAAAAATTGATGTTTGTGTAGCAGCTTTTCTCCAAGGATCTGAAAGCAGTATGCATGGTTGACTCATTAACAAGAGGGAGGCTGGTGGTATTTTTACAATGAACTTCCAGGGAGATAATAACAAATGCACATTAGCTTTCCTTTTGTGTGCCTACCTACAGTAGACATTGCTCTGTAATCCCTTGGAGTGTCCTTGTGACAGAGGTAAGATGTGTGCAGAGGCCAGATTGGCAAATGGCTTGCTCTATTTACACCATTTCACAAACTCTCCTTGGAATAGTATATTTTTTAAGTTTTATTAGAGTACAGTTGACTTACAATGTTGCATTAGTTTCTGCTGTACAGCATAGTGTATCAGTTATGCATATATGTATATCCACTCTTAGATTCTTTTCCCATATAAGTCATTACATTTTGACATCACTGCTGAAATTCTAATTCATACCTCATCTTGTCATTTTGCTTTGATAAATTATGTCAATTGAGATATATCTCTGGAAAATTCGTTATTTTATAAGAACAAGAAGAAAGAAAGAACATAAATAATATGTTTTGATAAATGAAACAGATAAAAGGATATAGTTTGACATTCTTTAAGATTGATTTTAATAATAATAGCTGAATCTCTGAAGCGACTATTATGGAATTTACACATCTTAAAAAACCTACAGTCATGATTGGAAGAGACAATCTATTCTCTCTTCCCCTATTTTCCTGAGCATTTAAGAAAATATTTATATACATTTTATATGAGTTATTGTAGGGGACCCAGGCATCTCAAAAAGCAGTTGCTTAGCATTCAACATTATGTAGGATCATCTAATATTTTTGTTAAGACTGTTTTTGTTTTTTAAAACTGTGGAGATGGGTCACTGACCAATCAGTTCTGAAAAATAAATGTGCTTATAAGAAAAAGTACATATTATAGGACTTTAATCTATCAGAATTCTGGTATGTTCAATGAGTGAGAAACTTTGACTGTTATTACATTAATATTGAATTTTGCTATAAAACTTCTTTAGCAAATGTTGACTATTTAAATACAGTTAGAACCACATCTTTGGGAATTAGTGAGACAGCACATCAATGCTTTTTCAGAGCCTGTGAATGTGTGTTTGTGTGTGTGAAACAGTTCCTCTTATAAATATCAAGGTAATGGGGCAGGTTGTTACAAAAGCCCCTTTATCATGGATTTTACCCACAGCACAGAGCAATCTCCTAATAATGTTGTTCTTCACTCCTCATCTTCTCTGTCTGTGTTACAGCAAAGTTTTGAGTTAAAAATCAGCTGACACTGTTCTGAGATGGATGGAGCTTCTTTTCTCCAATATGTCATTCTTTCCTTAATTTTTAAGTCTCTTGTTAATGATACACTGACTACCCCGATATTATGTGATCTCTTCCATGTTCTATTTCTATGTCAAAACAGTAAATAAAATATTCCAAATCTCCCTAATCTGGCATCAGATCAGCATTACTTCATTTCATACTCAAAATGTTACTGAAGCAAACTTGGGTCCCCTTGCCCATGCACATTCTTGGTAAAGCCAATCTACTGACACCAGATTGTGGTGAAGGAAAGTGCCATGTTTATTGCAGGCACCAAGCAAGGAGTCCAGGTAGCTAGTGCTTAAAAGGCCCAAACTCCTCAAAGACTTTCAGGAAAAGGTTTCTAAAGGCAAAGTGAGGGAGGTATATTGCAGGGTGCATGATCAGCTCATGGACATTCTTCTGATTGGTTGGTGGTGAGGTAATTGGGAGTCAACATCATCAACCTTCTGGTTCCACCCAGTCTGGGGTCTACAAGCTTGTGGGCAGCATACAGTTAACTTCTCTCACCTGATGGGGGTTTCAGTATCTGCAAAACAGCTCAAAGATATGGCTCAGAGTATTATCTATAGCCCTTGAGGGGGAACTAAAGATCCTTGACTTTGTTTAATGGCTAAACTATTATTATTTTTTCTTTCTTAACTGTTCTCCTTTGTTTATGCATTTTCTCCCATCTCTGATTAAATTTACTCTTTGGAACTCAGGGAAGACCTAGGAGGCTAAAATTTTTCTACAGACAAGAGGTGGGCAGAGGACATGGGGGTGTCCTATTCTGGGAAACCCCACAGGGTCCCACTCGGTTACAAAGATGCTTTACTTCAAAAATATTTAAAATGACACAAACCCCACAACATAAAACATAGGATGTTTCATATTTTACTGTGAAACAAGCCCATGTAATTTTTCACTCCCTCAAGAGGGGGTTACACTAATGATGAACAGGGTGAGGCCATATTCATTAGTGAGCAGATAAGCTATACTTGAGCCGTGGCTGTCTGCATAAGAGCCCACCCCAAAAACCGCTTCTCATTTACTGCTTCTGTTTACTGCATAGACACTCATGGTTGCATCTCACATATGCCAAACAGTTTCCCAAGTCTCTTAATTAAAATCACATGCATAGGGAGGTTGGGAGGGAGGGAAATGCAAGAGGGAAGAGATATGGGAACATATGTATATGTATAACTGATTCACTTTGTTATAAAGCAGAAACTAACACACCATTGTAAAACAATTATACTCCAATAAAGATGTTAAAAAAAAATCACATGCAGTAGGTTCACTGTGGAATCCCCACTGATTACAGAAGCAAGACAGTCAAATGCAGGCATCATCACAGCACCTGCCATGAATCTAGTCACCAGATGCCTTAGGCCCAGCATACTTGCTAGAATAAATACACTGCACAGAGTAAACTCTTCATTAGATGGAGAATGAGGCAAGAGTTACTTTAGTCTGAGATCCCGAAGTAAACTGTGGATGAGAAACCATTGTTCCTCTAACACTATTAAATGACATTTACAGTGACATGGGTGGTCCTAGAGATTGTCATACTGAGTGAAGTAATCATAAGACATTATTGTATTGTATGTATTGTATGTATTGTATTGTATGATATCCCTTATATGTGGAATCTAAAAAATGGTACATGTGAACTTATTTACAAAACAGAAATAGAGCCACAGATGTAGAAAAAAAAATTACCATTACTGAAGGGAAAGTGGGGGAGGATAAATTGGGAGATTGGGATTGACATGTACACACTACTATATATAAAATAGATAACAAATAAGGACCTACTGTGTAGCACAGGGAACTCTACTCAATGTTCTCAATACTCTGGAATGACCTATATGGGAAAAAGAATATAAAAAAGAGTGGATATATGTATATGCACTGTGCTGTATAGCAGAAACTAACACAACATTGTAAATTGACTATATTTCAATAAAAATTAATTTAAAAAAAGCCAATGGTGACATCCTAATTCACATAGCTTCCTGAATTAACCTTCAAGGCTTTCCTGACTGCAAAACCAAACCCAAAGTTCCTGAGAGAGGCATCTCACAACCTTCCTCTTATGTTTTTTGGGCTGTGTGACATTTGAAAGTTCCATGACCTTTCTGGGTCTTAGTTTCCTATGAATTAAGGCAGATATATGTGTCACATGAAGGTTCTGAAGGATAAATCAGAGAAAGTGTAGGAAATGCTTTGTCTAATGTAAAGTGCAAGATCACTGTTCTCTTGCCTCCTTTTTTATTCCACTCTGTTGAAATTCTCCACCTTTGACCACAGGTTTCTTTACCCTCAGAGAGAGGTAAATTGAAAAGCTTGGCATTTCTTCTACTTTGTTTAAGTTCCTGTGAGACGTTCTCATGCCTCCCTTCAGTTCCGGCACTTCTGCTGAGAGTTGCTGGTATACGTAGGTGTCTAAGTGTTTCACAACAGTGCACTGATGGACATTTGGATGGCCACCTCGGGCTCCACCAATACAAATCCTGCAGCTCCCCATTAGCCTGCCTGTCAGAAAATGGGAGGGGAAGGAACCAGCCCAAGGAGACAGATCCTGCTGGCTTGTACCCTCACTAGGAGGAGAACCTCCCCTCCAGATGTGTCTTAAAGGGATTTGAGTGTTTAGAAACTGATGAACCCATCTATCTCCACATCGTATAGAAACTCCTAATTATACCCACTCCCATCACCAAACAAACTCTATTCCATAAAAAGCATTCAAGATTCAGGACAGTAGGGAGGAGTAGTACTTAAATGCAACCTTTGAACTCACCTTAGAGATCTGGGTCTTCTGTGGCCACTTGGGAACACCCGGCATCCTGGAGAGAAAGCACCCACTGTGCGTGTGTACAAGTGTGTACCAGTGTGCCGATGAACCCAGGCGTCCTGCAACTTGGCAGCAGGATGCTTACTGAGTCATCCCCTCCTGGGTGACAGGGCATGTGGGAATCTCTGCACTGCTCCCCACTCTGAGATCTGCAGCCTTTCTTCTGAGCAGAGTTTCCATGCTGTGGTGGTGACCCACATGTGGATGGAGCTTTGACTATTCTTTTAAAAATAAATTATAGAGTAGAGTGCATCAGAATCCATCACAAATAATAAAGGTAAGATGGTTTGGGGAAGCCTTCCATCGGTGGTGCACATGCATGATGTGCATGCGTGAGCTGTGAGAAGGTGCTGAGCTGGGCTCCACCTGGACATTTCTTGCACCTGGTGTCAGGAGATACACAGCAATGTGAGTGCAGAGCCAGGTGAACGGTTTGGAGCAGACCAAGTTCTCAACTCAGCGGCTTAGCCTCTACACTATGTCCCCAACTCAAAGATGCACAATTGTAGTCTTCTGAACATTTTGGAAAGCAGGATGCATCTTAAAACTGATTTGTACATTTAATGTAGTTATTTTCTGTTTGTACTCTGGAAAGCTATTCTTAGGTCCATAAAATGTGTCAGAATTATTGCCCTCTGAAAAATCAACAAAATTGCGTGTGTTCTCCCAAGCATTGAGCATGGAGATAAAATGAATTTGAACATAATAGAAATCCCACTCATCAAATGGGGAGAAGTGCAGTGTCCTGCTCTAGGAATACAGACTGCATCAACTTCAGAGGAGAATGTGGGCACCATCAATCCTTCTCCATCAATACGGTAATACCGTTCCAGAGGATCAGGATCCTGCAAATCCAGCTCTCTTCCTTCCTCTGTGTCTTAAACAGGTTATTCGAGTTCAATTCCATTTCAGCATCTCCCTTTTAAATGATATGAGAACTCATTCAAGTGACCAGTTTCAGTTGGAAATGCACTTTATTCCCTTTATACTTAATGACACAATGGATAACTTTGTATATATCAGTTGTTTCTAGTTTTGCTTTATTTTAAATGATTTCATACCAGTCCTCGGGGGCTGCTGGATCAAGTTTTAAAGTCTCTTTTTCATGTTGCCAAGCTAGTTTTGAAAAATGATATGCTTATTATCAATACTAGCAGGGTATGATTTACCAGCCTCGCAGTCAATACAGCATTATTTATTTGGTTAATTTGAGAAACAAAATATTACAATGTTATTTTCTTCTGCATTCTTTGATTGTTCATTGGTTTGCATATATTTTATGCATGTTTCTTTACTAATTATATAGGTGAGGGGTTTTAATTCTGAGCACTAGACGTATATAATTGAGCAGCATAGATAAAATTTTTCCTGCCTGGATACTCTGGGAAGCAAATGTCTAGATGGAGTTAGAGGTCAAAGGTGACACAGGGAGCATGCCATGAGGCTAGAGGGGAGAGGGAGCAGGAGAGATGGAGAGCCTTCAGACCACATCCTGATAAGGTCTGGCACCTGTGAGAGGAGAGAGAGATAGAGGGGGGACCAGACAAGAGGAGCCTCAGACGGCAGGCATTCCTGAGAATGTGCCGGCCAGCACAATGGGCGTCTCAGAGCAAAAACTAACCTTCAGGACAGACCCTTGTGGTGTCAGGGCAGGAATGTCCCACTGCAGCTCTCCTCCCTGCTCTGTCACTTCAGGAGAGAAGCCTGACGGAGGAGGATCCTGGCATGAACAAGCCCCCACCTCCCAGCCTTCAGCTAACTGTCCCTTTAGCAGCTCCCTCTGCAGGGTGGAGGGGAGTGATACCACTCCTCACAGAGCTTACACTTTAGTCTGAGGGAAGAAAAATAAGCAAATGACAAAAACACTCTGTATTCCAGAAGTAGGTGCTGTGGAGAAGAGCAGAGCAAAGAAGAAGGATGTGTATTACAGAAGGGAGGGTTATAGTTTAATGCTGCGTTAACTTTGATGTTACTTTGTTATGGAAAACAAGTGATATTTGAGCAGATGTCTGAGGGAGGAGAGAGGGAAAGCATGTGGAGATACGGGGAGAAGTCTCTGGGCAAAATGAATGGCAGGTGCAAAGGCCCTGTGGCAGAGGATTCACTGACACTTTCATGGAGTGGTCAGGTGGTCAGTGTAGCTAAGCGAAGTGAGATGCAGGAAAGGAGTAAAAGTGCTGCTAAGGTTTCACTCTGTTCGGAAGGGGAATCCACAGGAGGCCCCATGATGGGGACAGTGGGGAGTCCCAGAACCACTCTGACGTGGGTGGAGGAGAGACGGCACAGGTGCATGCATGAGCTCAGAGCCCTGCTACCATACAGGAGGCCACGTGGGCAGGACCAGGGCAGGAACTGGGGGGAGGTGAGTGCAGGTCCTGGATATTCTTCAAGGGAACAGCCAGCAGGATTTACTTGCAGGCTGAATGTGGTTGTGAGAGAGTAAGAAAAGTCAAGGCTGACTCCTGGCTGTTGGACTGAGAATTGTTTTAGGGCTATTTGTCTTGTCTATTTCTTTTAAGTGAGTTAAAATTTAAATAACATGAACGTGCTCATGTTTAAGTGTACAATTCAGTGGCATTTAGTACATTCTCAGTGCTGTGCAATCATACCACTATCTAGTTCCCCAAGTTTTCCCCAAAAGGAAGCCAGTATCCCCATTAGGCAGTCACTACCCATCACCCTCCCTCCAGCCTCAGGACAAATGTACATTCTGTTTCAATGAATTTATCGATTCCGGATATTTCATTTAAATACATTCATACAATCCATGGCCTTTTGTGTCTGGCTTTCCTCACTCAGCATAACTTTTTCAAGGTTCATCCATGTTGTTCCCGAGTCAGTACTTCATTCCTTTATATGGCTGGATACTATTCTATGAATGTACTACATCTTGTTTATCCAGTTGTCAGTTAAAGGACATTTGGGGTTATTGTAAGGAAAGCAGGAAGGGACATGGATGTGAAAATATGTGTCTAATATTGTTTTCAATGCTTTTGTGTGTATGCCTGCTGAGAAATGTTTTAAATGGGCTGTCATGATTGAGTTGGTCTAGGCTATGGGAAGATGCAGTCTGAAAGGAAAGAGTCCTGTTCTGAATGATGCCAAGTCTGAGATGCTTATTAGACACCCAAGAGGAGGACCTGAGTGGAATGTAGGACCTAGGCTTCTGGAGTCAAGAAAGCCATTGAGGATGGACAAGTAGGGCATGGCATGTGGTGAGGGCGTCTCAGTGGTCAGGGGAGCAGAGGAGTGGGGTGTGAGCATGAGGGGGACAGAGACAAGGAGCGTAGTGTTTAGATGGCAGGCACATGTGCATTTGCTGTTGAGGAAGATTCAGGAGAGGGGAGGAAAGCGAGCGTGCTGGGGAGAGGAGGGGAGAGCTATTGAGGATCCCTCCTGGGTAGGCAAGAGAGGTGGAGTCCGATCTTATTGCTTGACATTTTCCAACCACAAGCCGACCTGATCCACCTGTAGTTTCCTTCTACATTATCTCACACAACTAAGAAATATATATTTTTTGTATGAATGAATAAGGGTGTTAAAACTTCTGGGCCACAAGTTATACATAGTTTACATTTTAGGAAATACTTCCAAATGGCCCCCCAAGGTAGCTATCAAAACTTAGTGTTTGAGAATATTGATTTCCCTCCACCTCCACGAACACTCATTATTATCAAACTTTTTGGATTTTCTGAAACGATGGGAAAAATAAATTTCATTTTATTTACTTTTCCCAAGTTGAGCATCATAGGTCCTGAGGTTTGTTTGTTGACCATTTGTATTCCTCCTTAACTGAATTGCCAATTCATATACTTCCTTGTTCTTTCCATTTTCTTTCTTATCTTTTTCTTAAGTGTTTGTGTTGATTCAGTTTTGTGACCCTTTGTACCATACACTGCAAATATATCCCAATGTATCAAGCAGCTTTTATTTCTAAATTTTACTGCTTTTAATTTATTCTTCAATTTTTTTTACAACTCCTGTTTGCAGTGGAAAAGGTAAGGACGTGGGGAAAACAGGGCAGGGAATGGATGTGATTTCAGGTGAGGTCTGGCTCTTGGATGCCCTGGGGGCTCTGTAGGGAGCTACACTTCAGAGCCATCTGACCCTGAAGTGAGGGAGCCAACGTCCGCAGTCCTGGCAGTTTAAGTGGGGATTTAGAGCTACAAATGTCCAGGCATTTTCAACCACCTGCATGTGCAGGATACACATCTTCCGGAGCCCAAGGGTGAATAAAAAGGATTCAAGGGCATCTGAGCAATTTGCTTTCTATTTCAATGAATTTTGTAAAGTGAGACTTTTCCTAAGCGACCTAATTATTTATTTATACCAGTAACAACTCTTAGTTAAACCTTCTTTCTTATTGCTTCATCAGTTTATTATTTTCTTGTGTTTAGTCGTCATACTTCAGATTCTTACAAATAACAGTGCACATTTCTACCCTCTTACTTGCTTTCAGTCATGTGCAAACCTGTTTCTGAGCTTAGATAAGCATGGGGGCGCCACATGCTTCCTTTCCCAACCTGGCTCCAACCACTTCCTGATGAAAAACAAGTTACAGAAAGTGCTGGAATAATGAGGATCCCAAAATCATGCTATTTTGCCATTTTTCCAAGGAGAATATTTTAAAATTGCTTTTGTCTAAATTGAATGCATTAAGTGTTTTGGGGGACATGGTTGAAATTGATTCTTACTTATTAAATTTACTTTGCATACATTTAAATTTTACATGAAGGAAGCCAATAGATTAATCTAAAATGTTAATTTTCCCTGCACTCTGTTGACACAGAACAATTTTATTTCAAATGTTCATATTGAAACATTGTTTCCAGTATCACAGGAAATGCTTCCTGTATCGCTGGAGACAGATTTCCAGAACACAATGTACTCAGCTCGACTTAAACACTCAGTGATACTGCCTTGCAGAATTCATTTATGGATGCTGGCATGCCTTCATTCTACAGATAAGGTAACTTAACTTCCGTAGAGTGGGGTAGCTTGCCCAGGGTGAAGCTCCAACATGATGGACTTGCTTCCTGGTCACATTTTAAGCCATCCTGTTACTGTTTCTCTACTTCTTTCTGTCAAAGCACTCTTTAGTTTTATCTTCTTGATGAATTTGAAACCTTTTCCTAATGTTCCGTGAAAAATTATACCCAAACTTAAGTGGAATCCATTAATTAATCTGATAAAAACTGACATATCATAATTAACCTTCCCACCTAGAAAGTGGGATATTGATCGCTGTATTCAAGTCTTTTATATTTCCAAAAAAAACTTTAGTTATTTTCTGTATAAAGGCCATGTGTCTCTTCTTAAATTTGTTTCTAAATATTTTATGTTTTTGTTTCTATAGTAAATAGAAATTCCTTATAAATGATTTATTCCAGGTTACTCCTGGTATGGAAGACTATAATTGATTTTAGGTATATTTACTTTATGTCTTGCCAATCCATACAATTTTTATTGGGTCTAAAGTTTCCTAACAGAAACATTTAAACTTTTCAAGGATGCAATTATATTTATCACAAAACTTTTTTTTTCACTTCAATTTTTAATCTTATTTTGTTTCAAGTGTCCATGTCATGTCAAGAGATTCAAGGATGTCATAGGAATCTCACAATCGGTACTGGAGTTCAGGCCTCCTGGGAATCAGAATCAGAGTCCCAATGTGATAGGGGTAAAGTACCCACTAAATATTTCCTGGTTCATATCCCTGGAACTTGTGAAGGTTACCTTCAAGGAAGAATCTTCTTTGTAAATGTGATTAAGGATTTGGGGATGGGGAGATTATCCTGCATTATCTGGGTGGGTGGTAAATGTAATCAGTGGTGCATATGAGAGTGTAAAAGAAAGATTTGACTACAGAAAGAAGAGAAGAAGACCACATGATGGAAGCAGAGAGGAGGCAAACAAGAGAGAGAGAAGATGTTATGGTGCCCTTGGAGATGGAGGAGGGTCATGAACCAAGGCATGCAAGGAAAGCAGCTCTAGACTCCAGAAAAGGCAGGAAAGGAAATGGATTTTCCCAAAGAGCCCCCAGACAGCACACATAGTCAATGGAAGGCTGCTGTTGTGTCTATAGCCCCTCACCATGGAATATGAGGACACAGCTAACCAGCAAGGCCTGAGTGATAGAGGAGGAGTTTGTTCAACAACACCTATTTCTGGCTATATGCCAACAAATTGGACAACCTAGAAGAAATGGACAAGTTTCTAGAAACATACAGCCTACCCGAACTGAGTCAAGAAGAAACAGATAATTTGAACTGGCTGATCACTAGAAGTGAAATAGAATCTGTAAAAAAAAAAAAAAAATTGCTGCAAACCAAACTTCACTGGGGAATTCTACCAAACATACAAAGGAGAATTTATATCTATCCTTCTCAAAACCTTCCAAATAATTGAAGAGGAGGGAACACTCCCAAATTCATTCTAAGAGGCCACCATCACCCTGATACCAAAATCACACAAAGACACTACAAAAAAGAGATAATTACAGGCCAATATCTTTGATGAATATTGATGTAAAAATCCTCAACAAAATATTACCAACTGAATCCAACAATACATAAAAAGAATCACACGCCATGATCAAGTTGGATTCATCCCAGGGTCACAAGGATTGTTCAACATATACAAATCAATCAATGTGCTGCACCACAGCAGCAAAAGAAAAAACAAAATACACATGATCTTTTCAATAGAGGCAGAAAGAGCATTTGACAAAATTCAATGTCCATTCATGATAAAGACTCTTACCAAAGTGCATGTAGAGAGAACATATCTCAACACAATAAAGACCATTTAAAACAAACCCACAGCCAACATAATCCTCAATGGTGAAAAGCTGAAAGCCTTCCCACTAAAATCAGGAACAAGACAAGGATGCCTACTCTCACCACTTCTATTCAACATAGTATTGGAAGTCCTAGCCACAGCAGCCAGACAAGAAAAAGAAAGAAAAGGCATCCAAATTGGAAGGAAAGAGGTACATCCAGAACTATTTGCAGATGACATGATACTCTATATAGAGAACCCGAAAGTCTCCACATGAAAACTATTAGAACTAATAAATGAATTCAGCAAGGTAGCAGGATACGAGATTAATGTACAGAAATCTGTTGCATTCCTTTACACTCATAGTGAAATATCAGAAAGAAAAGTTTTAAAGATCCCATTTAAAATAGTATCAAAAACATAAAATACCTGGAATAAACTTTACTAAGGAGGTGAAAGACCTATACGCTGAAAACTATAAACATTGATAAAGAAAATTGAAGATGATTCAAAGAAATTAAGAGATAACCCATGCTCTTGACTGGAAGAATTAATATTGTTAAAAGGGCCATACTACCCAAAGCAATCTACGATTTAATGGAATTCCTATCAAAATACCCATGAAATTTTTCACAGAACTAGAACAAATAATCTTGAAATTTATATGAAACCACAAGAGACCCAGAATTGCCAAAACAATCCTGAGAGAAAAGAAAAACACTGGAGGTACTGTAAGTCCCCTATGTATGAACAAATTCTGTTCCAAGAGTGCATCGTAAGTCCAATTTGTTCATAAGTCTAACATAGTTAGCCTAGGTATCCAGCAAACACAATCAGCTATATAGTACTGTACTGTAAAGGTTTATAATACTTTTGATGCAAATAATACAGAGAAAACAAATAAACACAAAAAATAAAGAAAACATTTTTAATCTTACAGTATAGTACCTTGAAAAGTACAGTAGTGCAGTACAACAGCTAGCATACAGGGGCTGACATGGTGAGAACAGGTGAGAAGAGTTACTGACTGGAGGAGGGACAGGAGCTGGGACATGGGAGAGTGAAGGATCCTCAGCAATAGGAGATGGAGGACAAGTTGCAACTTCACTCATGCCTGACATTGATGGCACAGGTTCTAGTTTCTTGCTGGATTCAATTCTATCTACCCTTTTGAAAAAATGATCCAGTTATGTCTGGGTAGTAGCTCTTTTTTTTCCCATTATAGGTGACACGGTAGCACTGAATTGCATTCTGAATGGGTGCTTCAACCTTCATGTACCATTCTATGTTCAGGTTCTGTGCCTCAAAAACTAACAGTGCTTCCTCAAATAGAACTAACTTACATGATTAGACATGCAAACACACGTTCGCATCTTTGAAAGTTCGCAACTTGAAGGTTCATATTTTGGGAACTTACTGTATAACTCTTCTAGACTTCAGACTATATTACAAAGCTACAGTAATCAAAACAGTATGCTATTGGCACAAAAACAGATGTATGGGTCAATGGAACAGAAGAGAGAGCCCAGAAATAAACCCATCCACCTACAGTCCATTAATCTATGACAAATGATACGATGATATAAAATGGAGAAAAGAGTCTCTTCAACAGTGGTGTTGGGAAAGCTTGACAGCTACACATAAAAGAATGAAATGAGAACATTCCTTCACACCACTTACAAAGATAAACTTAAAATGGTTTAAAGACTTAAATTTAAGACATGACACCATAATACTCCTAGAAGAGAAGATAGGCAAAATATTTTTTGACAAAAATCATAGCAATATTTTCTTAGATCAGGCTCCCAAGGCAAAAAAATAAAAAGAAAAAAAGAAAAACTAAACAAATGGAACCTAATGAAACTTGAAAGCTTTTGCACAGCAAAAGGAGACCATCAACAAAATGAAAAGACAAATTACAGAATGGGAGAAAATATTTGCAAATGCTGTGACCAATAAGGGGTTAATATCAAAGTATTGTATATGAACAACACATACAACTCAATATTGAAAAAGCAAACAACCCTGTCAAAAAATGGGCAGAAGACCTAAATAGATGGTTTTCCAAAGAAGACATAGAGACGGCCAACAGGCATATGAAAAGATGTACAATATTGCTAAATAGTAGAGAAATGTACATCAAAACCACAATGAGGTATCACTTTTCACCTGTCAGAATGGCTATCACCAAAAAGTCTACAAATAATAAATGCTGGAGAGGATATGGAGAAAAGGGAACCCTCCTAAACTGTTGGTGGGAATGAAAATTGGTGTTGCCACTATGGAGAACAGTATGGAGGTTCCTTAAAATACTAAAAATGGAGTTACTATATGAAGTAGCAATCCCACTCCTGGGCATATATCTGGAAAAGACAAAAACTCTAATCCAAAAAAGTATAGGTACCCCAATGTTCATAGCAGCACTATTTACAATAGCCAAGACATGGAAGCCAAGACATCCAAGACATATGTATATATATATGAAATGGAATATTACTCAGCCATAAAAAAGAATGATATGATGCCATTTGCAGCAACATGGATGGACCTAGAGAATATTATGCTTAGTGAAATAAGTCAGACAGAGAAAGACAAATACTATATGCCATTTGCATGTGGAATTTTAAAAGTAATACAATAAATCTATATACAAAACAGAAATAGACTCACAGACATAGAAAACAAACTTATGGTCACCAAAGGGGAAAGAGAGGGGAGAAAGGACAAATAAGGAGTATAGAATTAACAGATAAAAACTACTATACATAGAGTAGATAAGCAATGAGGATTTACTGTTTAGAACCAGGAATTATATTTAATATCTAGTAATAACCTGTAATGGAATATAATCTGAAAAAAACCCTGAATAACTATGCTCTATACCTGAAACTAACACAATGCTATAAATCAATAATGGTTCAGTTGAAAAAAGAAAAAAAAAAGAAAAATAATTATACTCATTCCTAGAGGAACCACGTGAGGAAAAGGAAGCTGCAACCTCTAGAACCTACACCTTCGCAGTGTCTTCGTCATAAAAACTGGGACACAGAGATTGTGGGAAGCAGATATGAGGGCGGTGAAGGACTGCCCTTCCTGATCTCTGCATTCAGTTCAGATCTCTTCTTTCCCAGATTCTTCAGAACTGGAAATATGATGATGAGCAAATGAACATGTGTGAGCTCTCCCAGCCCAGGAGTTAACTGAAGTAGCCTAGCACCCAGAGTAGAGAGAGGGCTTTCTCTCTCATCTCAGTAAAGAAAGAACCAAGGATGGGGCATCCAAACTGTCTCTCTGCTCAGAAATACTGAATTTTACAAGTTGTCTGCAGAAGAAGGGAATACTCAGCACCAGGACAACTGGTCCTGACATTTCCAGAGGGATCATCTGGAGACAGGTGCTCTACCAGAGTGCTGTAGACTGAATGTTTGTATCTCCACAAAATTTATGCTAAATCCTAGCCCCAATGTGATGGTGTTTGGAGGTGGGGGTCTTTGGGAGGTGATTCAATCTTGAGGGTGGTGACTTTATGATAGGATCAGTGTCCTTACATTGTAAAACAGCGGTCCCCAACCTTTTTGGTACCAGGGATCAGTTACGTGGAAGACAATTTTTCCATGAACAGAGGTAGGGGGGATGGTTCAGGAGGTAATGCAAGTGATGAGGAGTGGTGGGGAGCGGCAGATGAAGCTTTGCTTGCTCACCCGCCGCTCACCTCCTGCTGTGCGGCCCAGTTCCTAACTGGCCAGTCTGCAGCCTGGGGGTTGAGGACCCCTGTTGTAAAAGACCCCAGAAAGCTTCCTCATCCCTTCCACCAGGGGAGATTGTTGGGTTGTGAGAAATAGAGAAATTGTGAGAAATAATTTTTTTGTGTATAAGCCACCCAGTTTATGGTGTTTTATTACAGTCATGCAGACTGAGACAGACAGAGACCCCAATGGCATTAGCCTTCCCTCATTCTTTGCAAAGTCACATCAGCCTCTGTGAAGTCCCCCTTCTTTCCCATTTCTTTCCTCTCACCCCCCTGCCAGATTCAACTGTGTTAACATCTTTTGTATTTTCTCTCCTACCTACCCAGACACTGGGTGTTCAGAGTCTTCAGACTCTCGACTAATGCTCAAAACTTCTCTGTCTCCCCACCCTCATGAAGAACAGTTTTATCTGGCATCAAGACAGCAGCAGCCCTCAGACAAGCCCTTTGCATCCAGTTACTGGATTTGGGATTTGCGTTGTCCAGTCACATATTTCTCGCCTGGAATGTTTTCATATTGGGGCAGGTAAACAGAAGAGTATGAAATTTTAAAAAAGCTGGACATTTTTAGCTGTTGCCTTTTCACTGCAGTGCTTACATATCTAGGTCACACGTTCCTCTTAGAGATGAGAACTAAACTGTGACACTATGTTACATGTTTAGGGCCCTTATATTTAATTTTGATACATAGGAAACTCCAATAATCCAAGCAGAAGTTTAGAAGCTATGAGGAAGTTATATATTTTACATTTCCCTCATTGAAGAAGCGTATTTCTGGCATCATCAAAATGCATCCTAAATTTTTTGTCCTTGCTCCAGGACGTTCAAAAGAAGGTGGTGAATCTGATTGATCACCTGACTTCCATAGCTTTTGGCTCTGCACTCTTTCACTGTCGTTCTTGGTATCGTGGTTGTGTCACACCTAACGACAATCTTGAATGATGATTCACTGACAAGTATTCTGTCATAAATGCGAACAGACAATAAAACATTAGCCCATTCTGCTGCTTAATGCTGCAAGCAGCTTTAAATGCTTAGTGGCTGATAAATTACAGTAAGCGTAGAATTTGGGAAAAGACTACGGATGCTGGTATGATCATTCCTGGGGCTAGAGGTAAAGGGGCCCAAAAGTGAAGAAGGGAAGGGAGGGAGGGAGAGGGTAAGAAGGGCCGGGAGAGGCAGAGAGGCGTAGTATGGACGAAGGTGCCTCCCGTCAGCATGAGATGCTGTCTTTCCAGAAAAGCCTAGGTCACATTTCAGGACATTCTATCCATGGCCAACTTGTTATCAAGGTGGAGAAGAATTGAACCTCTGGTCCTGGCCCCATGTGTCCCTTATGTACAGGAAGGAAGCTGGTGGGACCAGAGTGCCCAGTCTGTGAGCCCTCCCCCAGCACAGTTTGGAATCCTTGTGAAAGAGTCATACCTACATTGCTTACACTCAATTGGTTTATTGCCTCTTTGCTCTCTTTTAAGCGCTTTATATTGCAAGGTGATTCTGTTTATTCCATTTAGGAGATGGCATACACATTTTTGGAAAGCCCAGGAGCTCATTAAAAAGTTGCATATTTAAGGAGGGCTGTTGAGATAAAAGGCATGCATTTAAGAAGCACCCGGTCTGTTCTGATGCAGGACTCAGGTGTGGGGTGAAATCTCTCTAGCGTGAATGACTGAGCAGAGTGCTGCTGTCTCATCCCCACACGCACCCGTTTACTGCTGCATCCTTTAATGGCTCAGCTGCATATCTGGGCAGCTTCGTTAACCTGTCAGTTCAGCCATCCGCTCTTGAAGTGATGTATGGGGAAGTTCTATCCGTGCTAAATAAGACCCCTTTTTGCCATTATTAATAATACCACAGTGATTCAGAGTGTGAAGCCATTAGAACAGTAATAAAAAGAGACTGTCATTATTTCAACCACAGAGCAGAAAACGAGAGGATCTTCCATAATTATGGACATTTGCAGCTGCCAGGCTCCAGTTGGGAGGGAAAATGCAGAGCAGAGCAGAGCCAGCCCAGCAGGCTGCCACTGCGGGAAAGGGCAGGCCAGGGGAACTCAAACTGTTGGCTTTCCCCCAGTCCTATTTGCCCTGAGAAGCACAAACAGGCTTGGCCTTCCTCTGATTGGTCTGCCCTGACCTCTCTCAGTTGTTTGGAGAGGAGGGCATTTAATATCCATCTTTCTATTGCATTACTGTTCATCGAAACACCCATGCTATGACTATACCACTATATACCGTATACCTCCATACACCACTACAAACTATGGGTGCTTCAGAATGCTCCTTCACAATTACAATTTTAGTAAGTAGCAGCTGTTATCGCATTTGCTTATTAAGGCTGTATTTATGTTTCTATTACCAAAGTGCAACTTGATTCAAGAGAACTGTTCTTTTTTTTCAGCAAATCCATATTTGGCCTTTGGTAGTTTTTTTTTGACTTAAGCATATCATCTAAAATCCAGCTTTGCATTGCAATATTCATCTAATATCAGACTTTGTTTTAACATCTAAGAGAAATTAACACCAATTCTTCACAAAGTCTTCCAGAAAAATAGAAGATGGGATACTTTTAAACTCATTCTATGAGGTTTGCATTACCCTGATACCAAAATCAGACAAAGACATTAAAATTAAAGAGAAAGCTCTCATTAAAATAAGAGAAACTATAGACCATTATCCCTTATGAGTGCAGATACAAAAATCCTCAGCAGAACACTGGCAAATTAAATCCAGCAATATACTAAATAGATTACACACCAGTGAGATTGAACCTAGAAAATGAGGTTGGTTTAACATCTAAAAATCAATTAATGTTGTCAATCATCTCAATAGATGCAGAAAAATTATTGATATAATTCAACAGATTTTCATGGTAAAATAAAACACTCAGAAACCTAAAAATTGAAGGAAACGTTCTCAACTTGATAAAGGGCATCTATGAAAACTTACATATAACATTAAGCTTAACAATGAAACACTGAAAGCTTTCCCTCTAACATCAAGAACAAGACATGGATATCTGTTCTCATCACTTTTATTCAATGTTGTACTGGAGGTTCTATCCTGGGCTGTTATATCAGAAAATTACATATAATGCATGTTGCTGAAAAAGGAAGAAGTAAAAAAGTATCTCTATCTGAAGATGATGTAATCTTGTACACAAAATATCTGAAAGAATCCACTACAAATTATTGGAATAAGTGAGTTCAGGGAGGCTTCAGGATACAAAGTCAATATATAAGAACCAATTTTATGTATACACATTTATAATGAACAACCTGAAAATAAAATTAAGGAAATAATTCCATTTATTCTAACATTGGAAAGAATAAAATACTTAGGGAAAATTAAGCAAAAGAAGTCCAAAACTTACACTCTGAAAACTACAATGCATTGTTGAAAGGAATTAAAGAAGACCTAAATAAATGGAAAGATATTCCATGTTCATAGATCAGAAGACTTAATATTGTTAAGATGGTGATACTTCCCAAACTTATCCATAGATTTGACACAATCCCTATTATGATCTCAGTTGAGATTTTCGCAGAAATTGACAAGTTGATTCTATAATTCATAGGCAAATTCAAGGGATGAAGAATATCCAAAACAATCTTGAAACAGAACAGTTTCCAATTTCTAAACTTACTACAAAGCTAAAGTAATCAAGATAGAGTGGTACTGGCATAATGATAGACTTGTAGATTAATGAAACAGAATTAAGATCCAGAACTAAAGCCTAACATTTTTGTCAATTGACTTTTGAATAAGGATACCAAGACAACTCAATGGGGAAAAAATAGTCTCCAGCAAATAGCCCTGAGACAACTGGATATCTACATGAAAAAGAATGAATTTGGATCATTACCTCTCAAATATATAAAAATTAACTCAAACTGAATCAAAGTTCTAATGTAAGTTCTAATGTAAAAGCACAACTAATAAGCAATGCCAAAAGCAGAAGCAACAACAACAAAAAAAGATAAATTGGAATTCATCATAATTTAATACTTCTGTGCTTTGAAAAGTGCCATCAGTAAAGTAAAAAAAAATACCACACAAAATGGAAGAAAATTTTTGCAAATCATATTCTGATAAGGAATTTGTATGTATAATATATAAAAACACTTATAAATCAAAAAGAAAAAGTAACCCAAATAGAAATAGGCAAAGTATCCAAGTAAAAATTTCTCCAAAGGAGATGTACAAATGACCAATAAGCACATGTAAAGATACTCAACATAATTAGCCGTCAGAGAAATGTAAACACAAAGCACAATGAGATACACTTCATACACACTAGAACAGCTGTAATCAAAAGGGGTGATAAGAATGTTCTAAAATTGTGGTAATGGTCACACCATGCTACATATACAAAAAATATTGAATTGTACACTTTAATGGGTCACTTGTATATGAATTATAGCTCAATAAAGCAGTTATTAAAAAACAGAGTAAATATTGGTGAATTACACCTGCCTTTCATTTCCTCTTACTTTTGTCTCCTCTGCCTCCTCCAAACTTCTTGCAAATTGTAACCCATTTATTTTAGGACTTAAATCCCATTATACAACTCTCATAAATGACTGATTAACCAAGGTTTATGAGGTTATACCTTTCCAGAACAGTTACATTTTAAGAGCGGTTTTTAAAGAAATAAAAAGCTTAAAAAAACAGTTTCTGCATATTTAATTTTTGGAAGATCAGCTACTAACAGAATAATTGGAAAGACATTGGAAGAAAAAACTAGTTCCTCAATTCATGACGTTGATCTGTAAGGTCACCTCAACTCTATTCCGGAACAAAAATAAATCCAAATGTGCTTTGCTACAATCACGGGTCATTTTGAATGGTGCCCATTAAGTCCCAGGGGGGTTTATGGATGCTGGCTGGCTTCTATGTCACCTACAGAACCTGAGAAGTCATCACCTCTAACTCGGTTGTCGCCTGGGAGGACACTTGGTTTGTTCTGTTCTTTCTTCCTGGTCCTAGTGTTTCAGAAGGATGAGATCCACATCTGTGTGTCTGGGATCAGAATGGACTTGGAGCCTGGGGCCAAATCCAGAGGTAATCCTGGCACCTGGGAAAGCAACATTTTCACTGTAGGCTTCTCTGTCTTTGAAAATACTTGTGGATCATCCTGAGGTCCTACATGAAGATGAAAAGACACTAAAAACTTACACCTTTGTTGCTTTCTTGTCTTTTGAGTACTTAAATTAAAACAAATACTTGAACAATTTCTAAACAAAATTCTTTCAGTGTCATCAACCTGTATTCACTGCCCGGGCTTGCTGTGCTACCCATCCTGTGCTCCGGGAGAACTGTTGCCCCCCTGGTGGACATACATTTGCAGTCCTGGAACCTTGAAGAACCAGGGGCTGTGTCACCCTGTATGGTCATTTCCAGGGCCCTGGTTTAGGCTGCCTGTGAGCCCAGAGAGCAGATGAAGGAAATGGTCAGCCCACCTTTCCTTTCTCATTCCCACGTGCAAAGCAACAGCAACAACAGCAAAAACAAGCAGCAAAGATCTAAATTCCCTTGATGCCCCACAAATAGTCAGTGAAGAAGAGTTTGTGGATTTTTTTAAAAAAAGCATCAGAGAACTGAAGGTTAGTATTTGGCTACTACATGGGGTTAGGGAAGGCCTGGTCTCTTCCCAAAGTTCTGAGATTGTGGGTTAGTGGCCTTTCCCCCATCTTTGGACAAGCTGGTCTTCACTGGCCATTCTTCCTCAATGTAGACTGCCTGGGACACTTCAAAGAGAAAAATAACATAAAACAAAATATGGCACTAAACTATTCAGATGTTTATGGGGCTTATCATCTAGAAGTTTCCCCAGGTGGTAAAATATGAACCTTATTACAAATCAAACTTAGAAATACATCCTAGCAACACTGGGAAGAAACCAGTTATGCTGAGTGCTGACCATTGTTAAGGAATCTCATTTTCCACCTGCATAATGATGGAAGATGTGGCAGAGGAGCCCATTGCTTGGCAGGACAAGATTTTATTTTTATATACTATGTGTAGTGTAGGAACATATAAATACAGCTTTATGGAGGAGAGTCTTGAGAGCATTAGTACTCCCAAAGCTGTCACTGTCTTTTCATTTTTTGGGGTGAAGAAAATAGACATTGGATATATCCTTGTGTCTTCAATCACAGCTGTTTTGCTGAATTTCACTCAGCTCTTTACACTAGTGGCTTCCCCTTAAACACCCCCTGTATTGGTCCACTTTGGCTGCTATAACAAAAATACCATAGACTGCGTGGCTTTTACACAACAGAAATTTGTTTCTCACAATTTTGGAGGCTGGAAGTCCAAGATAAGGCACTGGAAGATTCAGTATCTGGTGAGATCCCCCTTTCTTGTTCATTGTTGGCCCTCTTCTTGCTGTGTTTTCACAAGGCAAGAAGGGGCAAGGGATCTCTCTGGGTCTCTTTTATAAGGGCACTAATTCCACTTCTGGGGGCTCCATTCTTATTATCTAATCACCTCCCAAAGGTCCCACCTCCTAAAACCAATACTTTGGGATCAACATATGAAGTTTGAGGGGACACAAACATTCAGTCTATAGCACCCCTTCACCTCTACTTCCTGTAGGTGGGAGTTCCATTCATCTAATGGAATAAACTCAGGCTGATGGGGTGTGTGTTGTGTGGTCATGAACCCTGTAAATAGCCCGGGGAACTTTAAGGAATAAACATGGGCTGGAATTAAATTGTAATGCTAAGTTCATCTCCATCTTTTGCCCCCTCTATAGTTGTATTTCTGAAAGCTCTCATAATATTGTTGTTATTGCCAAATGGAAAATTGGATTTTCTATAATGCTCCTCAATTTTCACATTGATTTTTCATCTCCACTAATACCAGATTAACAAATATCAATAGCACAAAGAAAAAAATAAATGTTCAGTGTTGCATATACTATTCAAAGTAATATATGCAAGATATTTATCTCACAATAATTTTAACTCACCCCTAAAGCAAAGTATTCCTGATTTTCTCACTAGAATCAGTCCCCAGTGGCATCATGATTCCTTGACAAAAGCTCCTTTCATGGGAGGTACACTTGAAACAGAACTGGGTTGTGCATTTAGTAGAACAGAGGAATGAGTTTTGAGTCAAATTCAGAGCTCAATGGCCCCAAGCATGCATCTCAGAGGATATCTGAGGAAATCTCTCTGTTTGGAACATTTCTAGTCATTGCTTTTCTTTATAGAGTAAGTATGCTAAGCATTTGAAGAATTAGTAGTTCCACAACTGGTATATTTTCATGGGGTAGATTTTCATGGTTTCTACGCCTTCTGCACATAGAAACTTCTTCCTCTCCCAACACACATCTGTCGATCAGGCTTCCACATCCCATGTCCTGCCTCTGGTTGAAAAGACAGCACTTACATTTGCACTTCGTAAAACTCTGTAATTATATCAGCCTCATTTTTATATCATTACAATTTTCCACAACAATCTTTCCAATGTATGAATCAGTAAAAAATGTGATTATGTCTTGCAAGACAGCTGTCACTGCACCTTTAAAAGGTGTTCTTTGCAATTATTTTTTTGCCCAGAAAGCACAGGCATAAAAGAGTGGAGACTGGGTTATATTATAATACATTTCTGTTGTTGATGTTCAGACGATGCCTCCAAGTCAGAGACCTCGTGGCCAGCCTGGTGTTTGCTGCTGAAGCTGCACAGCCCAACACCTGGAGTTGACAGGGTACAGTGACTCTTTAAAACATCACAGTTTTACAGCTCAGGAGGAAAGTGGGCTAGAGCAACTGGCATGATACAGGACATATGATGAGTGGTTTAATCCAAACAAAAAGCGGGTCCAGATCTTCTGAGTCCATATTCACGGTCCTCACCATTGCCATGGTGGGAAATACCAGAGTTTCTTAAAAACTCATGTTGAAGCTGCCAATTGGGAAACTTGAATACCCCTATTTTACTGAAGCCCTGCTAGTCTGTGGAGAGACTTCTTCCCTCTCCAGGCACACTCCCAGGGAGATCCAACTAGAAGAATTAAACAGAAGGGTCAAAATCAAAGCCAAACACCCAGGATATGTATTCTCTAAACATTCCACCATTAGGGATTCATTTACTTGGCAATGATGCATTGAATGATCATACTAAAGTATAATTTCTTCAATCCTTGATCTTATATAATAAGACAATTGTCAGGAACATAGGTTTTGTGGAGAGATCTATATTGTTAATTGTGGCTGGACAGAAGGAAGAGCCCAAACACAGAAGATTCCTATTTTTCTCACTAGAATCATACATTAGGCACAGAGTATAATTCTTCAACAGAATATTTACTCTCTTACAGATCTACAGTGACGTTTATTTTTTTTCAAATTCCATATTAAAGTGTTTTATTTCTGTGTTCTATAAATCAACTATCACATAGAGAAAATGGTGCAACATTAGATTTAAGTTACTTTAATTTAATATTTTATAATAACTATAAAAGGACTAAAATTTTGGACCTTTACAAATTGTGAATTATGTTGTACACCTAAAACTTATGTAATATTATATATCAACTATAACTCAATAATGAAAAATAAATGTTTCTTTAATTGACGTCTTTGAATCCTGAGCTTGGAGGAAAAATGCGATCCACCATTTCCTCTCCTAGTCTCCCAGTGAGGGAACAGAAAAAATCTCTCTGGAGGGTTTGAGATGCATCAAGGCTATTCATCCTGGATAAATTCTTCATGAGTGAATGTGCCAGTTGATTGTATCTGCTCCCATGATGTCACATGCTCTCAGGTTTAAACCTTTCTAGGCTGTGTCCTTTGGTTGCCTTTTGGAACCATGTAAGACTGATGTGGAAAGAACTGGGTTAAAACAGAAACTTGAGACATTACACCTGAATTTCATAAGTTACATACAAAGAAACTGCCTCCCCAAGTTCTGAACAGCCCATTTTCAGCTGAGTTGAACCAGAATCCAGTCTTCTCTGACACTTTGGGGTCTTTTAGATGTACTCTGATGCTTCAGACAGGAAGGGAGCCACCAAGGGTGCCAAGAAAGGAGGCACTCAGCACCAACCCAAGAGAGAAAAATGTGAATTCTACAACATCAAAGGAAATTTTGGAAGGAGTCGTAGATACTTTGTCATATCTTTAATTAGTGTGTGTGCAGCCATATGTTCTTAGAGGCTAAAGACAGCAGGAGTTCTCACGCTCACCTGTCACATTAGGGCACAATTGATCATCATTGTTTAACATGATATACGATTGTGTGAAAATTGTATTCGTGAGTCTATCAAAGTAGAATCTTCGATTTGGAATTGAACCAGAGGTCTCATTTCAAATGTGTCCCTCTATCCATGAACAAAGCTTCCTGACATTTGGTGACCTGCTTCTTCTTGAAACTCTCCTTTTAAAGGCCAATCAGCCCCTGATAATGTTAACATTAACCACCTATTCGGGGAGCTTCACCACTACTTGGTTTGACAAGGTCCTTCCTATAAAGTGGAGCCGAGGATGCCCCAGGGCTCTGGGTGTGGTGTCTGCTCCCTCAGTGCCTGCTACCTGCCATTGCTCCAACTAGTCATGGGTCTGACCTGGTGCCCACAGGTCCCCCACTGTGCAGAGCTGCTCCATTCTGTTGCTTTTCCTTCCATTGGGTCTTCATGTTTTCTGCACACACACACACACACACACACACACACCTTTCCCTGCCCCCGACAGAGTGCTTTGCCTTCGTTCTTGACTTAGTAATTGATATGCAGCTCGGTTGCCATGGATCTCTCCTTGTTTCTTTCATTAAGTCAGATTCCCTTGTTTTAGTCCATTCAGGCTCTTATAACAAAAATACTATAGTCAAGGTGGCTTATAAGCAACAGAAATTTATTTCTCACAGTTCTGGAAGCTGGAAGTCCATGATCAAGTCACCAGAAGATTTGGCATCTGGTGAGAACCCACTTCCTGGTTCATAGAGGGCTGTCTTGTCACTGTGTCCTCCTATGGCAGAAGGCACAAGGGAGCTCTCTGGGTCCTTTTTCATAAGGGCACTAATCCCATTCATGGCGACCCCATCCTCATAACCTCATATAAACCTAATTACCTCCCAAAGGCCCCACCTCCAAGCACTATCACATTGGGAGTTTCTGATTCAGCAGATGAATTTTAGGGACACACATCATCTGGTCCATAACAGATAGGCAGGTCAGTTCTCACTCTGAATGTTCATGCAACTCAGTTGAGCAGGAGCTATATAACGAGTCTTGTTAAACACTGTCCTTAAAATCATCTGTTTGTGCCTAAGTCAGACACTGGTCAGACCAGCAGTATCCTTCCCTAGTAACCCATCACCACCCACCACCCCCTGCCCCACCTCCAGATGGTGTTTCTGCTTCCAGGAAAGTTCTGTGAACACAGGAAAATCTACACAGAGAACTGAACACCAGGTATTGGACACCCACCCACAGTCCTGTACACACATTTTCCCAAGGTAGTGTTTTATTTCTGCTAATTCTAATAAATTACTCTCTTTTCTAAGGATAAGAATGACTTTTGATTTTGGCAACCACAGAACAAAGAATAAGCCCATATTGTGCAGGAAGCAGGGGTGATGCCTTTTAATGGAAAGGCCCTTCTCCTTCTTCTGTCATGTTAGAAAGGTTATTCCTTGAATTCACAGTCCAAAGTAAAACACACCCATTTTCCTCAGGATGTAACTCACATTTCCTCCTTCTAGCCAGGCGTGTTATATTCATTCAACCCACAGAAGTAAACGGAAGGCCCACTATGTCCAGTCTATGTGCCAGATGTAGGGATGGACAGCTGATCTGATCCCTGTTATGGTGCTTACCGTCCAGGGAGGAGGACACACACTCTCCAGAAATGACACTTAATCACCACTGAATGTGATGGTGTAGTTAGTTCATGGGATAACTCATGTATCCTCTTGCATGTCTAATTCCATCTTGGCATTTGCTTCTCAGTAGATACAGATTAAGAAAAATTGTAGTCATTCAGATGGTACTTGAAGCCATAAAAAAAGACAATATTAATGCTCCTCAGTATGAAGGTAGAGAATAAGCCTCAAGCCTTAGCCTAGAAGAAGAGGAGCAGGAGAGAAATCAGAAATTCTACTTAGGGTGGGCAGTACACCAAGAAGCAAGCTGGTTTATGCTGTGGAATTCCAGATTTCAGGAATTGGAGGCAGGCACTGGTCCTTCTGCAGATAGGGATGGGGAATATCTGGAAACAGAATGAGTGGTGGAAAATCTGCATTAGAAGCAGTTTGACCCATAGAGCCTCTACTCTCCTCCAGCTCAGCAGAAGACTGGAGACTTCCCATCTGCACTGAAGGGCACCAGGCATAATTCAGCAGGAAGCCATACCGAAAACACAGAATCAAGTGAATGTCCACTCACTGAGTGGGGAAGACAAACCCCCCTGCTCTCAACTGTCAGCATGCTGGTGGCCAATTTCATGTGCCCAGGCAGCAGACTGGAAGGTCTTTCCAGGGAAGTCAGCTAGTGCAACTAAGAGTCAAGGGCTCCTTGACTTAGTTGCCCTACAGTGAAGCCCACCACTCTACAAGCCATACCCATACAGGGTTCCAGGCCCAGTTTTAGTGTCTCACTCTTAAAAATACACAGACATCCACTGCTCAGGATTCTTGGGGGAAAGGGGCTATCATGAAACACAGAGAGCAGAATAAGCAAACAGGAAAAAAGGAACATGGAGGGAACAGACAATGCCAAAAGGAGTAAAAAAGGATCTTATAGTAAAACCCATGTAATCAGTGGCTTTAGAGAAATAAGTTTGCAAACATTCATCAAGCACAGTATTCTATACAAAGGGAATATTCAGAGAGCAAAAACAATCTCTAGGCTATTAAAAATATTATGGTAGAAATAAAAAAAGAAATTCAATAGGCTTTTTGGAAAATAAAGCTGAGTAAATTGCCCAGAAAGTAGAATAACAAGGCAAAGAAGTGAATAACCAGAGAGCAATGGAAAGAAAATTAGAAGATTGTTTTAGATTATCTAACATCCAACTGATAGGCACTGCAGAAAGGAAGAAAGCAGAAACTGAAAAAGAAGAAATTATCAAAGAAATACAATTCCCAGGATAGAAAGACTTAAGCCACCATATCGTAAGCTACCATGACATACCCAATGTGAAAACGAGGGCTTGCCATTATAAAATTTCAGAACAATGATAATAAAGATGTTAAGGCATGAAAACAGGGATAAATGAAAATAAAGAATGGGCAATTAGAATGTCATCAATTGCGCCACTAGAGTCAGGACACAGTGAAAAGATGCCTTCAAATTTCTTCAAATTATTTCTAATTTATAATTTTATGTTCAGCTCAATGATGGGTTTTCACACTTGGAAAAAAAAATTACCCTGAAGGATTTTTCTTAGAATATACTCAAAAAGATGCTCCATCAAAACTAGAAACTGACCCTTTATTTAAAAGTATAAAATAATTGCATACAGGAAGCAGAATGTCTCTAAAGGATAAAGGCAAAGGCAATGTGAAGGTAACTGATAGGATGACTACAATGCAACAGGGAGAGAAAGCAGCCTGTGTTGAAGTGACCAGAATGGAGATATGCAGAAAGAAAAAAATATATATAAGAAGGAGAATGGACAGATTATTTGATGTGTTTGAATTAATGAGAAGATGTTCTACTTAAGGAGGAAAATTTAGGGATCAGTTACAGATAGAAACACAGAAAATCAAGTAATAGAAAAAACTCAAGGTAATTATTAACTCAAGATAACATAAAAAGTGTTAAGAAACAGGAAGGAATTACAAAACCAAGTTTGAGGTGTGAATTTTGACCTAGTCTTAATATTTTAAATACTAAATATATTGTTGGGAGCAGAGTGAGAGGGCTTAAGAGAGAGCTAAAACCTCATCTTTGGTAGCAAATCAATACATCACAGCTACAATGGAAAATAATTAAGAAATAACTATATCTGACTGTATTTAAAAATATAACTATGTTGTGGCCTTAAAGTACTGTTTCTTGTAAACAAGCCAAGGCTCCATGAAGAAATAGCAATTTGAGGTCTTAGGCATGAAGCATGCAACATAACATTCAATAATCCTGTCACACCAGAGAGTAAGGTAGCTGCTGAAGATGACCAGGACCACATTTAAGTAACTTGGTGGCAAAATTTAACTCAGGGGCTCTCACTAGCCAAAGGCGGGAGAATTTGAGTATCAGTAGAATAATAATTGCAGTAGATTGAAACGCATCAAAAATACCTACATCCTTGAGTTCATAAAGATTTTTAAAAGAAAATGCTAATTGATCACTGTTGGAAGATGCTAAGGAACTAACCCATTCTTTTGAAAACTGGTGAATGCAGGGAAAAAGCAAACATCCATCCTGATTTTCCATGTAAGCTGTATCACTGGACTTCCAAATAGTAGAAGGGAACACTATCTATGCAAAAATACTCCAGCTAATAAATGAAGGCAGAATAATAGAATCAGAACATCTCCATTTTGTCAGCCCCAAGGGATGAAAGGACCAAGTTATTGATCACTAATCCCTGCCCACACCACAAGATGAAAGACAACCAGACAATTCAGATTGAAGAACATAGACACCTTTGAGGCGATCTTGTGTGGGGCAAACTTGAACTTGATCAAACCTCTAGCTCCATTTACCAATGGGCAAGAGCCCCTGCTAAATGACACCACAAGGTTTCAGTCAACAAAATCCAGACTCTGGGAAACTCTATAGGACAAACGTCCTTTTCTTTAACTAATAAATTGAGAGGAAACTAACAAAAAGATATGAAGGGAGAATTTGTCAATTAAAGGAGTCTTTAAAAAAAAATTATTGGAGTATAGTTGCTTTACAATATTGTGTTAGTTTCTGCTGTGCAGCAAAGTGAATCAGCTATACATATATATATATCCACTCTTTTTTGGATTTCCTTCCCATTTAGGTCACCACAGTTCCTTCAGTAGAGTTCCCTGACCTATACAGTATGTTCTCATTAATTATCTATTTTATACATAGTAGTGCATATATGTCTATCCCAATCTCCCAATTCATCCCACCCCCTCCCCTGCTTAGTATCCGTATGTTTGTTCTCTACATCTGTGACTCTATTTCTGCTTTGCAAATAAGTTCATCTGTACCATTTTTCTAGATTCCGCATAGAAGTGATATTATATGATATTTGTTTTTCTCTTTCTGGTAAAGGAATCTTAAGAGACATTTCAACCACTCCCCCGCTCTCTCTCTTTTTTTTTTTTTTTCTCTTAGTTGAAGGTCTTGCCTTCTCTGACTTCAAGGTGGAAATGTAGGTCTCTGGCAGGATGTTTATAATCCCTGCTCTCAAATCTACAAATACCCTGGCTATAGTATCAACTAAGAGCTTGGACTACAGCCTGGTAACTCTTTTCAAGTACCTGATGCTTTTGGCAAACTTCTGTATCCTCACCACTTCCCTGTGTTCTCACCTCCTAACTGCCCCCCAGAGAGCAGGTGTGCAGAATTACTCACACTGGAGCCCCTTCTCTTCTCTTCTTCCTCACTCTGTTTTCTCTTTAATATATATATATATATATATTTCTCTCTCTGTCTCCATGCCAGTTCTCTCTTCACTCACACATTGCTCTGCTTACATTTTCTAATAATCAGACCTCCAGAAACACTGACTCTGCTTTCACTGTGAACAGACTCTCAGATAGGCAACCCGCCTGTCGTTATAGGTCTAGTGATTTGGAAATGACAGGAAATGAAAATGAGAGAATAATGACTCAGCTGATGCTGGAGTAGAGACATGTAGTGTGTCTGTCTGTTTCTCTTACACACACATACTCACATTAAAAAAAACCTCCTCCATGTGCATAAATAACTGGTATTTATCATTCTGTGATAAACAGACCCCATCAAACCAAGTACTAATGAGATAATAGCAACAAAATCCTAAGTACAGGAGAAACTACTATTTAACATACCTTTACCTAATTGTTTACCCCAAATAATACAGGGAACAAAAAGATTCCCTCAGGAATGCCAAGTTTCCTGAATCCTGTAGTTCAAACCAAGAATGAGTGAATAAAAAGCCTCCTTTTGAAAAGGAAGAAAAAGAAAGTATTTTTGACAAAAGTGACTCTGATTATATTTCATTTCTAACATTCAAATACTGGAGGAAAAAGGAAAATGAGATATTTATAGAACAGAATTCAAATCTTATATATTTCATATAGCATAAATTTAAATTGATTATTATGTTCTTTGGGAAATTTCCTTCTTCAGAATATTTAATTCAGTACAAAGTAAGTGTGTGTGTGAGCTACCAGTGCATATTAGTGAGGGCGCCAGCTGGAAAGGAAATTTATATGAGAAGGGATCTCTAATGAAGGGACTGTATGAAGCATGGGAAGGGTTAAGAGAACAAATACTGAGGTGCTGGACACAAGTGATACCAGAGAGCTATCACTACTTTAGAGGAAAGGGTGCTCCTGGAGTCCAGAATGACCCCAGGTCCTAGAGGAAAGACCACGGGGAAGGACCACCCAGGAGAGCCGTTGTCACAGATGGACGGACAGCTGGTCACCTGAGATGTACAACTGAATGATGAGGAAGCAGGGAAGAAACACTGGCTCTCTCTCTTCGCACCTGTGCTCCTCCTCCTGCTGGCTGAATCCAACCTGGACCCTGGTCTGGGACCCAAGTGATGGTTGGCACAGGGGAAAGCCGCCTGGGATGAAAGCAGGGCAGACAAGGGCAGGAATGCCAGGTGGAGAGTGGACATGGCAGGACTGGAGAGTAAACAGCACCCAGGGTTACTCGTCTCCTCCTGAGTTATGTATCTGTGTTTCTTTCTGGACACAGTTACCTCGAGGCATCTGGCACCAGATAGTGATACATCTTTCTTCCTTCACTGACTGTTACGGTTGCTGTTATTTGAGCTTAATGACCTAGCTGGAAAACTCCGAGTTTTGCCAATGTTTTAGATTCAGTGTCCAAACTCAGCAGTGTTTGGGTTAAATTTCTGGTTGTCATTTGCTCTTTCCACCCCACAGGAAATTAAATCCAGATTACTTTGGTGGAACATGAGCAGGTCTATATGGCAAAAATATATCAGCTGTCCTGGTTGATCATCATTTAACTAAGTGATTTTTAGGTACAACCTTCAGGAACTCAGTCCCTTGACCATCAACTACATCTGTCAAGTTTATGTCCATTGCACCCGCACAGAGTGTATATGGGTCATGTACAAACCCAAATTCAAAGAGTGGCAGATGCTGAGCTACCCAAGGAATCAGAGATGGGTGGATGAGGAACTGCTCCTCTCCCCAGAGAGACCCAGATTGCTACGAGATCTGGGTAATAGGAAGGTTTCATCATGAGGGTTCAAGTTTACAAATTCTTCAACTTCCAAATGTGAAACCTACTGTGCTTTATTGTAGAAGGAAATGGGAAAGAATGACCCACAAGAAATGCATATCTGGACTAGGTTCCAATCATAATCTTGTCCCTGCTTCCTGTTTTATAGTTGAACATATAGTCAGTTTGGCTCGGGGCCAAACTGAAATAATCACATTGCAATGCCTCCTCTCCCTCTCAGCCCTTTGCTAGTTAACCCAAGAGGCTGACTCACCACAACTAGTTATTTCCCTGTCCACGCCCTGGTTTCCTCATTACATCCTCTTCAGTTATCCCGTTGTCTGAGCCAACTTTTATTGGTTGAAATTAGACTGATAAAGCTATTGAAACATCTTTGCTTCTGTTCTAAATGTGATAGGAAGATATTGGAGGGTTTTGAAGGAAAAAATGACACAAGCTAATATATGGTTTTAACATATCACTCTGGCTACTGTATGATTAACAGCCTAAGACTCTTATTAGCCTAAGACAGTGCATTCGTGCAAACATAAGGTGTTGGTGGGCTAGCCTTGCTTGGGTGCAGTGCAAGTGGTAAGTAAGGGTCATATGCCTTTAAGATAAAGCCAGCCAAACATGCTGATGGTTTGGATATGGGGCTTCAGCCGTCAAAGCTGTCCCTCAGGTATTCGCCTGAACAACTTGATAAATGAGCGTATCATTGACTACAGTGGGAAACTGAGGGAACACTGGCAGGAAAAATCAGGAGTTTTGTTCTGGACATTGTAACTGGAATATTTCCTTTAGATGTCCAAGTGGTGATGTCAGAATACATGAGTCTGGAGCTCAGGACAGAATATAAGCATTTGAGAGTCTGCAGTTTCTGCAGTAATTAAGGATTGGGATAACACAAGGTCACCTGAAGAGAAAATACATGGAGAAGAATTCTAAGGAAAGAGCCCTACAGGACCCCAAAATTTAGAGGCTGAAATAAAAGGGAACAAGAGAGGGAAATGGTCCCAAGAGGAGCCTCCGTTTAGACAGGAGGGAACCCATGTGAGTTTCATTTTTCTTTTCCTCTAAAAATGCGGTACTGTCTGTAGAAAAGTGGATGCTGGAAGACAATCGTGACTCATATAAATTATATAACACAAGACCAAGGGAGCAATCCAGGGCATTCTCCCTAATCCAGTGCATGTGTGCGCCCACATACACACTCAGGCCCGTCTTCACAGACATGATGTTAAGCTTCTGTCTGCACATTTCTCCACCTACAGCCATATAGCAATGAAGACACGTGATCCCTGGCAACCTATTCTAAATATAACCAGTCTGTTTTACTTTTCTGGAGGATCAATTTGACATTTTAATTATGTGTAAAAGTTCAACCAAATATATTACTATTGAATATTTTGACAAGGTCTTTCCTTCTATGCTCTCATTGAGATTCCAGGAACCCACTGCTTGGCTATAATTACATAAAATGAGAAAACAATAAAAGAACGAGTGGGCAACTTACCCATTGAATACTTGGAAATAAGCCTTAGATTTCTGAGCTCCTGCCTCTTTGTTATCTATTGCTGCATAACGAATTGCCCAGTACTCAAAACAGCATTTATTATCCCATTACCCCACAGTGTCCATGAGCCAAGCATCTGGATGCACCTTAGTTGGGTGCCTCTGTCTCAAGGTCTCTCAGAAGACAGTAGTCGAGGTTCAGCTGGGAGAGGATCTACATCCAAACACTCTCACATGGCTGTTGGTGGCCTCAGTCCTGGCCGTCGGCCAGAGGCACTGATTCCTCGCACCTGGACCTCTCCATAGGGCAGCTCGCAGCCTGGCAGCTGGCTTCCCTCCAAGAAAGTGAGAGATGGCACCCAAGGTGGAAGCCAGTATTCTCGCAGCTTAATCTCAGAAGTGACGCCCCATCACTTCTGTCTACCATATTTGTTAGAAGCCCGCCATTCAATCCAGCCCACCCTCAGAAGTGGGGACACCACAGAGGGGGTACAGTGGGTCCCTAGGTGATGTTGCTTCCAGCCCATAGCCCAGGGAGCTGCATTTCTTGACACAGTGCTAAAAGACTGTTCATATATGACACAGATGCTCTGCAGTTTCAGATATTCCATAACCATTTTTAGTCTCCACTCTGCACACGTCTGGAAATTGGCAGACAACGGGGAAACAGTGGTGCTATATTCCCTACTGCGGTGATTTTCCTGCATCTCATCGCAGCTCAATGCATTTCAACTGAGCAGCAGCCATGTAGCAGGAACAGGAACTTGGCAGTGTAGGTTACCTTAATGAACACTTTAAACAAAGTCTTCACCATCTGTTCTGCTTCCTAATTACAAACCTACACTCATTTGCAGTTGTATCGTTAAAAGTGAAATTCTGGTGAAGTGCTCTAAATGCCTGTCAAGCTTGTCCTCTTGATTCTATACTAATTTTCTCAGTTGTGAAATCCTGAAGTCCAAGGCATCTCATTTGAGGCAAACACATAGAAAACAATATTTCTGTACATACAGTATTCAAAAGTATGAATTCCTGTCTGTATTTTCCTCTCTCTCTGTCTGTGAAACTCAGGAATTCTTTTTAAGAAGGATTTTACATTTCAAATTCCCCAAATGTCTTTGGTAATTTTAGCTTGCTTTAGGGATAAGGAGAGGATTTAAATGGAAGCCCTTTAAACAGGAATTAAACTCATTTGCACAATTTAAACCTACAGATTTCTCCCATGAGCATGATGAGGCATTTTACAGAGTTTAACTCTGCAAATATTGTTTTACTTCTTTGCTTCCCCCTCTAAGGAATTATTCATCAAGATGAACTCTAAGGCAAATCAAGAGATACCAAAAGATATGATATGCAGCTTTTAAAATAATCTGTTCGTATTCAAAAGATAGTAAGCAGTTTTGCATCTCAAAGGATGCTAGAGTTTAAGAAAGCATGGATGCCAATCACTAAGACCACTGTTGTAGCTGCATAGGTAAGCAGGCAGGCACTGTGGGCCTTCTGAATATGCATGACCTGCAAAAGAGCAATTCCCAGTAGCCCTCCCCCACACACAAACTGTGAAACATTCTCTGGCAGCCCTCTGCCTTCACTGAACGCAGGGAAGCATGGCTAACACCTCCCCCATCCACTAGGTACTGGTGATGGGCATACCCTGCCAGTTCAAACAGTTTTGTTGAAGAAGTGGCACATGTGTGCTTGTGCCTAGAAACACCAATCACCTGGTCCAATGCCTTTTGTCAAATCAGCAGATGTTTCTGATTGGTAGACAGGCCAGCGGTGGACACAGGTCAGCACTGAGTCTGTTGAGTCTGTGCGCAAGGCAGTTTGGGCTGTTTCCTTGGATTTGTCAGCCTCGGAGACCATAGGTGCAGTAAGATTCCTGCGGCAGTGATTGGTCCCATGCTGCAGAACTGCTCCGGACCCCAAAGCAGGCAGAATAAGTGGCAAAGAACCTTGGGGAGAATCTTGGTGGAGAAAGAGGCCTCAGATTTCCATGCAGGCCCAAGGCTCTAATTGGAATGCATCTGCATGTTCTCCCTTTTGGCCAGGTTTGTATAAATCCCCCACTCATATTCTCACTATTTTCCCAAGGATGACCTGTCACCCCATCGCAGAAGACCACATTGTCCTAATTTTCTCAGCCCAGGCTGAATTGTGCTCCAAGAATCACCTCTTAGCCTATTGAACGGTGCATGGAGAACGAGGTCCCACGCTATTTCAGCAGTACCTAATTCTGCTAAAGTCTGCTAAGCAAATAGTTTCACAAAAACTGCTACTGCTGTTACAGGCTTCTAAATTTCCTGTCATTACCAGATGCTGGAGTTTTAAAATGTAAGTCTTCAAATGCAGGTGAGAAACAGCACACTAGATAGTGCAGGTACATCGAGGGAATGTTTATTTATTTACTTATTTATTTTAAATTGGGGTATAGTTGCTTTATAGTGTTGTATTAGTATCTGCTGTACAAAGAAGTGAATCAGCTATAAGTATACTTATATTTCTTCCCTCTTGGACCTCCCTCCCTCCCACCCTCCCACCCATCTAGGTCACCATAGAGCACTGAGCTGAGCTCCCTGTGCGGGGGGTGGGAGAATTGGGAGACTGGGATTGACATATATATATATATACACTACCTTGTGTAAAATATATAGCTAGTGGGAAACTGCTGTATAGCACAGAGAATATTTTAAGGGCAGAACCTTCCAGAGAGAGAGTTTGCTGAACACATGTTAACTAGAGGTGAATTCCTTTTATTCCAAGAAAGCAGGGGAAAGTTGGTGAGTATCTCAAAGTGCTTACTCTGGACTTTTCTACATTCTGGGTAGTGTGAGAGGTTCCCATCCCTGGGGTGCTTGCTTTCTTGTGTGGAATCTGGGACTCTATACCTGAAAAATTATGAAAATAGTGCTCTATAGTCTGGAATCTGAGGACAGAGGAGAAATAATAAGCATGGCAAAAATTCAGAATGGAGAGAACACAGATGAGCATAGATTCCAAAATAGAAATTGTCGATAGAAAATAAGCTGAAGATAGAAGAAAATTGCACATGAAAATGTATGGAAACAACCAGCTATATTCTCTTTGGATCAAATATTATTATTGTAATGAGCTTTTTTAAAACCTATTTTTATTGCTGGAGAGTAATACTTGTTCATTTTTGCTTTCTTTTTTTAAATTTTATTCTTTTTTATTGAAGTGTAGTTGATTTACAATGCTGTGCCAATCTCTGCTGTACAGCAAAGGGACTCAGTTATACACATAGAGACATTCTTTTTTCATATTCTTTTCCACTATGGTTTATCACGGGATATTGAATATAGTTCCCTCTGCTATACAGTAGAACCTTGTTGATTATCCATCCTATATAATAGTTTGCATCTACTAATCCCACACTCCCAGTCCTTCCCTCCCCCACCCCCAATAATTGTTCTTAAGGGAATTGTTCTTGATGCTTTTTTCTAAGTATTTCTTTGTTCAGCCTTTTCACAACTTTTGAGCCCTTGAAAGGTGAAAGGTGACGAGCACTCGGTTACTATTTGGAGCTCTGATGTAAGCTGTTTTTGGAGGTGGAGCCCCAGACAAAAGATCTGGAGTCCAGAATGCTGGTTTGGTGGCTGGTTTTGTGACTTGAGATTTCCCAACAGAGTCCATTTCTCAGTAGATCCTGGGAGCGTGCCACATCCCATACCCTGTAGGACAGACAACTGATCTGGAGACATTGCATAACTGGTAAAACACTATACAAAAACTAGCTCCTATTAAAAGTGATCATTGTGGAATTTGTAAAAATGTGCAGAAAGTCTCAAGTTGTGTGGATTCAAACTAACCACAAATCCCATCCAGTCGTGTCTGGTGATTGATTAAAAGACATTGGTGTGGGCGAGGAGACATAGCTGGTGGGAGTTGTTGAGAGCTATCTTGGTCGTTCCAACTTTTACATCCACTAGTGACTACACCAGTTCCCATGCCTTGCATCCTTCTAGCCACGAAGCGCTTAACGATGCCTAAACAAAATTTCCCGTGCTTTATACTGACTACCATGGACCTATCTCCCCTGTATTAAAATCTGTCTAAACTCTAAAAAAGCAATTGGTTCCTGATCCTAACCTTGCCATATTCACAAGCAGAAAGCTTCCCTGTGCACACCCGTATCTCATCTGCCATGTGGAAAACTGACCACACATTTCACCCTGTACTTTTACTTCATGAAGTGCCCTGGCTTTTCTTGTTGCAGAGCCTGGAAAGCGCAAGCTGGCCACATCTGGCTCACCCTGGATCATAGTGGATCAGCAAGAGCTACCTGAGATCCCCAGCTTTACCTGGGACACAAAAGGTCCTGTGGTCACACATTCTTGTAGCTCCTGCCTCTTCTTGGTGGTACAGGAACGAAACACACCCCATGCATTTCTGGGAGGCCCCAAGGGCTATGCACACATACTCCTCAGTCTGGCCAGCTCTCTGTGTGGCATCTGCCTGTCACCACCCTGATGGCTCAGCTGTCCTCGACCCTGAGAGCCAGGTACCCTCACCCTCAGGCAGCTATAGGCTGTCTCACTGCTGTGGCTCTCACCCCGGGCCTTCAGCTTGACAGAGTGTCTTTCTGCAGCTAGAGGGAAAGAATAAGATCACATACCTACCCTCGTCATATGGAAATGACAGTAGGTTACCAAAGGGACCTGCTTGGGTCTCATGTCATCATTTGCTTTTGGAATAATGGATCTTTGAGGTATTACCTGTAGCCCTACCTCTGTATGACCCCTCTTAATGGGTCACTGGGTAGCCAGGCCAGAGAAGGATCAGCATGGTGGACACCAACTGTGCTCAGAGTCTCCCTCGCCCAGCCTGATTCTGTAAACCCAGGTCTGAGGGTGGGACCCCTCTCTCTCAGTGAACTGATAGCCAGAAAGCCGGAAAGTTCTTGCAGACACAGCCCTGTAGGCATCACTTAGATGTCTCCAGGCAATCACCAACACCCACCAGGGCCAAGTGCATGTAGGTGCCTGCCCCCCAAGGAAAAGACACCATTTCCAAAGTGCTGGGGAGTCCTAGTACCCTGCTATTCCATAATGAAGTGTAAATCCCAGGGTTATGCCAAAAGCTTCCCTTATGCATGCACAAATCATTAATCTGTTGAGCTTTTCCATTTACTTTTACCTGGGCATGCTGCCTCCCAAATAAACAAAAATTCCCTTTAAAATAATTACCTCCATAATAATGAGGCCTACAGAACCCATATTCTTTAGTGATAGGAGAAAATTTTAAGGTGCAAACAAAAAGATAATAATGAGTCATCTAACATTTATAAGGCAAGTCAGCCCTCATTTTCTTTGTTGTGTATGAATTGCTTCCTTCTTAGCTATAAATCATTCACTCAGTAAAAGATAAACATTTCATTATTATGACATGTGAGGTCCATATAGAAAATACTTACTACCAACAGTTGAAATATAAAAGATGCAGCTGTAGTAGAATTTGTCATTTCAGTTCTCCAAGTGTCAAAAAATACATGTAAATATTGACAAGTTACTCACGCAAGCCATAATAACAGATTAAAAAAATATATGCCTGCTCTACAAGGCCAGAAATACAAGATTTGGGGTGTGTTCAGGGGGGCTGTGGAATTTGTATTCTTTGATTATGAACTGCAAAGTCATTATTTCCACCTGGCGGTCATGAGAGGCATGGCAAACAGGTTTGGAAACACTGGCACTGCCAATGGCTGTAGAAACCCAGGATATTTTGTTCCCTTGTTCTCATTTTGTGCCAGTGGAAGGCAGCCCGGGAAACATTCAGAATGACAGGAACCTGGTGGAAGAGACAGGAAAACTATTTAGGAACAGATTTTAAAAAGTAAGCATCACCATTTTCTGTAAGTCAGACACTCAATGAAATAAGTTTTTCTGAACTCATTAGAAGAGTCAAGAAGTATTGCTAAAAGCCGGAGGAGTTCATAGCAATATGTAAATATGAATGTGATTTCAACCACTTTTTCCAAAACAGAAAAGAGAATCATTTCAGAAGACCGGCGAATGGAGACCATTTACCTGGCAAGAGAGAGTGAGGTGTTTTTGAATCCCTCCAATGTGTGTGTCAACCACATTGCCCATTGATAGTTTCATGGGTTCTTTTTTTCAAGTCAAATATTAAAATAAGGGAACCTGAATGGAAGCTAATGGGGTGACAATACCTTTTTGGGGATGTAACTACCCTGGGAATGAAGGCAAACAACAGAATGGAGAGAAAACAAGGACCCGCCCATTATGGTTCTATTTACATTTTTCTTATCAAGATTATTGTATACTTGGATCACAATTACTCCACTTTTTCCATGCCATACATTCTAAATTAGGCTTGAAGCCTCCCTAGGGTGCTGCTATATCTTACACTTCTTGTATTTCTTTTATTTCCCCACATCTCTTGAAAGCCATAACAAAGAGAAACTTTATAAATACTTATTGGCTAAGCAAATGAATTGTCCATGCGGAGGGGTCGATTTAATTACATATCTTGCAACAAAATTTACCCAGAACTCTTGTTATTGTGACATACAAGAAACCTTTAAATGAAAAAAAAAAGGAATTTTTATGGGTAAAGAATAATACAAAATGTGGAAATACTTCTTAGGAAGAAAATTTTTACACATTAATATTAAAAACAGACTTTATTGTAACCTCTGAAACAGGAGGATGGAATAAAGTGACGTTGATAGGTAAGTTCTGTAGTTTCTTTGCTTCTGTGCACTCTTACAGTTTAATTCAATAACCAGCTTGGATCTCTTTTTTTTTTTTAACATCTTTATTGGAGTATAATTGCTTTACAATGGTGTGTTAGTTTCTGCTTTATAACAAAGTGAATCAGTTATACATATACATATGTTCCCATATCTCTTCCCTCTTGCATCTCCCTCCCTCCCACCTTCCCTATCCCACCCCTCTAGGTGGTCACAAAGCACCGAGCTGATTTCCCTGTGCTATATGGCTGCTTCCCACTAGCTATCTATTTTACGTTTGGTAGTGTGTATATGTCCATGCCCCTCTCTCACTTTGTCACAGTTTACCCTTCCCCCTCCCCATATCCTCAAGTCCATTCTCTAGTAGGTCTGTGTCTTTATTCCTGTCTTACCCCTAGGTTCTTCATGACCTTTTTTTTTTTCCTTAGATTCCATATATATGTGTTAGCATACTGTATTTGTTTTTCTCTTTCTGACTTACTTCACTCTCTATGATAGACTCTAGATCCATCCACCTCACTACAAATAACTCACTTTTGTTTCTTTTTATGGCTGAGTAATATTGCATTGTATATATGTGCCACATCTTCTTTATCCATTCATCTGATGATGGACACTTAGGTTGTTTCCATCTCCTGGCTATTGTAAATAGAACTGCAGTGAATATTTTGGTACATGAATCTTTTTGAATTATGGTTTTCTCAGGGTATATACCCCAGCTTGGATCTTAAATACCTAAGAAATTACCAGTGTCTGTAGCATCCTCCCAGTTGTTCATAAAGCTATTTAACACTGCTTTTATTCAGTTTGTGTGAAGTTGAATGGAAGAAAATATCTGGGGTTTTAATTATGAAGAACACATTCTATAATTTAATATGAAGCTCAGAGACATTTTATTCTTATTTACAATTGTAGGTGTTTTACTGCATTCATTTATGATTAGAGTTTTAGGATCACTAATTGGGCTTATCCTGCTGTTAGCTCAGCCATGACAAAACCCTGGAATGTCATTGCCAATTGTATGCTTGGTGACACACACAATGGTGGAATGAGGTGGTTAAGTCTTAGCTATCTATTTGGAGACGGCTCCTGTTGGTTGAGTAAAAAATTATTTCTAAACTGTCAGCTTATAGAATCAATCTTTTGTATTTTAATAAATTGGTTCAGAGAGCTGCCCAGACCCTGTTTTGTTGATGCACATGTATCCTCCTATGAACAATGATCATCACAGAGGAGTGATTTGACAGAATTTATATTTTGGGATAAGATCATCAATGTTTGAAAGAGTTTTCACTAAGCCATCTCTCCCCACTGAGCAGCCCTGGCCATGTTAGGGATGCCATAGGGCAGTTAAAACATCTCTCTCTCTTATGTTCTGTACAATAATGCTATCCAGAACACTCAAAATACCATCTGGCCATAGCCATTTCTATGTCCTTTGTAATACAATATGCACTGCTCTGGGTAGACGATTGTTCAACATAATAAAAGTAGTTAGAGATAATTTGGTGGCTTACTCTGAAGGATTTTCACAGGGACAGATACTTTTGAATTACAGACAAAATCCCTCAGATTCTGCCAAAGATTCATGCCAGAGTTGTCATCATTATACATCTCAGAGCATTTGTTCTTGCCAGCAACGAATTAATGAGATGATATCACTCCTAATCTTTGAATATTATGAAATAGAAACAGAAATAAAAGAATGGTGAATGAGGGGCCTCATTATAGAAGAAACAATTTTCTGTTGTTGCAAAGGAAGACCATCTTAGCAGATGAAACCCAAAGAGAGTTCTGGTTTCTCTAACCTTCATGAATAGAGTCTTGGCAGAAGTGAGCAGCACTTGTCTACTGAAGTAGACAAGATCACCTCTGTCCATCAGCACTAACTCCATCCTCCCCCCCGGCCCCATACACACTGTGAGCTCCATTAACATCAAAACTTCTTTTGCTCCCTTCTTTTGCTTCCTCTGGCCATCTTGTTGGGACCACAATCATCTGGAACAATATGAAACCTTCCTTAGGTAAATCCATGCTGCTTCACACCATGCAAACCATGTTAAAATAGAACAAAGGTCCTTCTCTTATCCTGGAAGAGTGATGTTTCAATAAGTATAAATTCCTCTGGTGAGTGATGCACCATTGAAATAAATACAAGCAGAATAGTCAAGTTAAAAGGCACTCGAGTTCCAGCAGATCTTTAAGAAGCCATGTGAGTTTGTGTAAGTTCTTTCACTTCTCCTAGCTTCTCTGTTCTCATTCTCATGATCACAGAGGGCTTTCTGACTCTATGAATCCATGATTCTCTGAGTGTCATAAGGTAAACACATTTCTTGAAATAAGAAAACTATGCAGAATACTTTTTTATTATATTATGAAGGACATGTGATCTTTATATTTTCATTGTGCATTCATCTACTTATTATTTTTAGTTACAGCTAGATGGATATTTAGGTAGGTAGGTGGATGGATAGATACTTAGAAAGAAGGATATACAGATGGATGAATAGAGAGATAGAAAGATGGATTTTAGATATCACAGGTAATACAAACTGGGCATAGGCAAAAATCCCTATTTTAAGGATCAGAGATAGAGGGATAGGCTGTAGCTCAATCTGCCATCTGGTCAACAATATTCATCAGTATGAAAGCACATGTGTGAATGTACAGTTCAGGCCATATGTTTGCATTTCGGGAATCTGAGGTGAGGGAAAAGAATGTGTGCTTTTATAGATGAGCTTTCTACTCTGGTGTGTTTCTTGGAAGAGTCACTTTTCCTGTAAAAAAAGAAAAAAAAAATCATTTCTTACATGATTTCAAAGTAAATCAGTTGTTTTTCAAACTTATCAAACTGTCCAATTATATATTAGTTATTAAAAAATCATAAAAGCTTGAAGAGGCTAAAAAGGCAATTTAGTTTGTTTACATGCCTCTAGGCAGGACTTACACACAAACCAACAGAGATAATTGGTACCCTGCCAAATGACTATTTTTTGACCCAAGCAATTATTTTTTTTTCTAATTAGTGGTGTTAGCCTAAGATTCATTTCTTATAATTAATGAGGACAGTTGCTAGTTGCTGTTCTAATATCACATTCAGCACATGGAATCCATCAGGACAGCTCAGCATCTTACCTTGGGCTGTGCCATCGCCAAGTAGCCACTGACAACATCTCTGAGGCTGGCCAGCGGACAGTGAGTGCCACCGTAGAAGAAAAAATAATCACCTTAAATATGTAGAATTCAGCTTCTTTATTGTTGCGTTAATTGCTGTCATTTAGAAAGCCTTTCCTGCTCTTATACCACAAATGGCCCCATCAGTTATGCCCAGAGAAGCAAAGACAAGGAAGTGTGTTCTGGAAATCTGATCCAAGGTGAAGAACCAGATAATGTATAGCTAATGACAACAACAACAGTATTGATCCTTGCTGTAGGATCCCTTTCAGGTGTCTTTTTTTTTTTTTTTTAATTGGCATATAGTTACTTTACAATGTTGTGTTAGTTTCTGCTGTACAATGAAGTGAATGAGCTCTATGTATACATATATCCCCTCCCTCTTGGACCTCCCTCCCAGCCCCATCCCATCTTACCCATCTAGGTCATCACAGAGCACGGAGCTAGGCTCCCTGTGCTTTAGAGCATGTTCCCGCCAGCTATCTATTTTATGCATGGTAGCATATGTATGTCAATCCTAAACTCCCAATTCGTCCCACCCTCGTCTCCCCCCGCTGTGTCCACATGTCCTTTCTCTACGTCTGTGTCTGTCTTTATGTAACTATGTACACGGGTTTTCTAGTCTCTGTGAACTCTGGATGAACATTGATACATCGAGATGATATCTAAAACCATAAGGTACTCAATCGGCTCAGCCAAAAGCCAGTTACTTAGTTCCCACATAATTGGACATGGATTGGTTTCTGCTGTTGGCAAAAGTCATTATTTAAACACTGCAGTTCCCCACTTACACGCATAAGAACCTAGAGCTCTAGCTCTCGTATGAGTGCTTACAGAGCACATGGACACAGAGCAGCTCTTTTCCAAATGTGAACGCTTTACAGAGGTGTTAGCTGCAAGGCCTACTTAAGAAGAAGTTTCGAGAAATTTGTATTCAGACAGTCAATATAATAATGTTTCTCAAAAAAAAAATAATGTTTCTCTGAGGAAGCTCTTGCTAAGAGAAACTTGAAACAAACTGACTTAGCTTGATGGCTAAACAGAAATTTAAGGGGTGTGCCCTTCTCTTCCTCTTCCTCCTCTGCCTCTTTCTTTTCCTTCTCCTTTTCCTTCCTTAAATATAATAAAACAAACCTTTAATGATTATTTGTGGACAAGATTCAAAATGAAGATTTGGTCAATATGTTTCACCAGGAGGTTTCAATGGAAGCACTTTATCTCAGTTAACAATCCCTAACAGCCAGGTTTGGTCTAGAAAGCAAACACTGAAATAATAACAACAAGAAAATAAACATATTCCAACACCCTTGAGTAGCAGCAGCATAGATTTATATCAGCACTGTTCCTCCGGAGGGCTGGCGTATATTCTTGTGATGCACATTTCCTGTGAAAGGACAAGCATGAAGCTTCTCTGCTCCTCTGGTAGCAGCTTGAAGACACTGAAATCTGATGACATGGAACAAATTGTCTGCAAAAGGGGTTCAAATTATGTAAATTGACTAAGGTGCAGACATTGCAATGCAGAACACCTTTCTCTTGAGAACCCAAGCTGAACACAATCAGGTGTCATAAAATATGTTGGTATTAACCAGAGAAAGAGGGTGTGATGGGAGGAGGTGCCTCTTTCTCACTGGGTGGGAAGGAAGATGTGTCAGCATCCTACTGGAAAGGCATACAAACAATGTGTCATCTTGCAAATGGAAGAGTTTAGTGGTTGTGTTTAGGACTACTAGGTGAATTTATTTTTAACTCTGTAGAAAATAGAGAAAAGCAAAGCAAAGCAAAAGCAGAGTAATGGAGTCTAATGCTAAAACAGAGAGCCTCACCCAGAGGATTTTCAGAGGAAAGAAGGGACATGATAATCACAACCTCTGGTGTTGACTGCAAATTTCAACAACGTCTTCTTGTCCCCATCTCCAAAGTGCCCCTCTGATGTGGGGTAAATTGTTCAGCTCTTCTCTCCACAGCAGCTCTCAGGATGCCAGATACCTGTTGAGACCCAAAAGACTGGCCCTCAATATTTAGAAAGTTTAATTTTAGATTTTGAACTTTTCAGAGAGCTACAGGTCCCTGATCCAGGTACTTTAGACATGTTACCTCCCTCTAATCTTGAAAATGCAGTATTGTTGCCGAGTCCAAGTTCACACTTCTTGCCACACAACAAGCTGATCAATCTAGAGATGAGGTGTTGGAGCAAGGAATAGTGACTTTATTCAGAAATCCAGCAGACCAAGAAGATGGGGGACTAATGTCCTAAAGAACAATCTTGCCTGAGTTTAGATGCTCAGTTCTTTTATTTTACAAAGAAGGGGAGGTGAAGAGGTAAAGTAAAAAGGTGATAAGTTGCCACAAATTTCTTGGTTCCAGTCAGACTCCAGAGAGATAGTGTTCATTTCTTTTTACCTGCAGTAATTCTCAGGTGGACCTGGTCAGGATGTTTCCTGTGAGTTAAGCAAAGCTTAATGCTTAGGCTTGGGAGGCAGGGTTCCCAGGGATGGGCCATCATGTCCTGTAAGATTTAGGCTACATTCCTTTAGTGATTAACTTGCAGCCAAAGCAATAGAATACAAACTTTAAAGTAAAAGAATCAGCTCCAATACGGTGTCAGATCTGTTCTTCCGTATTACAGTATCAATGTCCCTAGATTGTGAAAAAAGACCTTGCTCAAAAATAAGGAAAAGTCCTGGAACCAGGTCTGTAAGGACCCCAGTATTCCCACTCCCTTCTCAGACCTCCCTGGGCTTGAGTCTAGTCTTTGGAATTCAGTACAAACTTGTCTCCAGGTTTGAAAACCAAAGTTTGGAAGTTAGATCCACATATTTAACAGAATTTGTATATTGTGGGTTTCGGTGGCCTGGTTGATTGTGCACAGGACTTAATACAGAACAAATGTACTGGATTGAAAATTAGGAGCCCAGCATTCTATCCGTCCTTTCAAACTAACTAGCTTTATATCTTCATTTCCTAATAATTAAAATGAGAATATGTATTCCAGTTATGTCAGTAGTACATATAAATTAAAGAAGATAATGGATGTGAAAGTGCTTAAAAATCATACAGAGGTATACAAGTGGGAATGGTTATTTTCCTTAATATGGTCAGATTTAGAAAATTATATAATCTAAGTATTGAGTGGAAACTAAGTTATCTAGTTGAAACTTCCTCTCAATGCAAGAAACTATTCTACAGTCTTTGATTCATATATCTATCCATCCATCTGTCGACAAAAAAAATTATTTACATCCTAAAAGTTGAGAATTATGTTTTGTTAGGTGGGAATTTTTTAGGATTTCAAGCCCAGGAGGCAGTTTCTCAAGTAACCCTGTAAAAACTACTCCAAGGAGATGTGGGAGGTGGGAGCCAGGATATATAGAGTTTTTCCAACAAAGGGCAGCTATCAGGAAAAAAAGGATTACTGTTAATAAAAGAAAACTAGATATCTCAAGTTAAGGAATTTAGAACTTTTCTATGGTTGGGAAGGTGCAAGAGTCTAGGCTCACTGAAATCATTCCTTTGAAGTGCACCTCAGTTATGTGGGGCCAGTATCCTGTGTTATCACATTCTGAGTTTCCTCAGGGCTCATGGTAGGGAGTAACTGCAGTCTAATGGCTGCTAGGTGACATTTATTTTTTGTTTCCATCCCGAGTTCCCTCAGGGCTCACAAGCTCACCATAGGCTGTGGCTATAATCACTGATGACTGAGACATCCTTTGTTTACTGATATGGCAGGCAATATTCCACTTATCACATCCATCCACTAATCTATCCATCCACACATCCACCCATTAATTTGTTCAAAAATATGTCCATATATGACAAATTTTTATTAAGCTGCTTTTCTCCAGGCACAATGCACTAGGTTTGTGTGCTCAGTGATAAAAACATGCATGATCTCTTATAAATCCTGGTGAGGAATACAGACAGTAAACAGGTACTTTGAAGAAAAATAAGAGATTGAGAATAAGGGCAGCACCCATTATGGAAAGTACAGTAAGTCCCCTACATATGAACCTTCAAGTTGCAAACTTTCAAAGATGTAAATGTGCATTCACATGTCCAGTCTCGTAAGTTAGTTCACGTGTCTGGCTTACATTGTCACGTGTGTGCGTCCTCTACAAGTGGTTTTGCTTTTGTGTACTTTACTGCACAGTACTGTATAGAGTACAGTAGTACAGTACTTGTATAAAATAGAAGTGTTCATTTCTTTGGTACTACTGCAGAACTTCTTAGAATATGCAATCTTAGAACAAAATATTTCTTTAAAAATTATATTTCAAGCTCATAAAATAATTTCATTCTGAAGAATTTTGAATAGGAATGTACATTAGATAGTATAGACATTGGATTGATATATAAAAATCAGATATAATCTTTTAAATCCAATTAGTTCACTGTGAACACATTTGTTAAAACTGAGTTTAATATTATGTGTGTTTTTTATGACTTCTTTGGATCATAGTACCCATATTTATTTCAGCAGACATAATATACTTGTATGAACAGTATTGCAAACCTATTACAATACAGTACTATACAGCCGATTGTGTTGGCTGGGTACCCAGGCCAACTTTGCTGGATTTACAAACAACTTGGACTTAGGAACTTGCTCTCAGAAGGGAACTCGTTGTTCATATGTACTCTCTCTGTACTGAGAATCATTGCTGAACAGGGCCTAGGAATGCTGCAGGCTAATGTCCAGACCTAGACATACACTAGTTTACAGTATCTTCTAACTAACATCTATTGTCAGTGAATAGTGAGGTCAATCAGAATTAAGAAGAAGAGTGGATTATCTAGTATATTTTTAAAACAATTTAATTTTAATAATTTAACTAAATTCTAATGATTCTACCAGGTGAGGTCTTTAGAAGATAAGTTAAATTTTCAATTAGCATAAAATCACTTGCTTTTAGTGTGCAGTGTAAGTATTAGCCTTACAATCTTATTTTTGTTATTAAATTCCCAGTACAATATGGAGAAACCTACATATATGTTAAGGTTATGTTACTGTAGGTAACAAAAGAATCTTTGCAGACAAGATTAAGATTATGGGTCTTGAGATGGGGAGAATATCCTGGATTAGATGAGTGGATGGAATCCAACCACAGCAACGTTCAGAAGCAGGGAAGTCAGAGAGATGTAGGGTGAAGGAGACTTGTCCAGCACTGCTGGCTTTGAGAAGGAGGAAATGGGCATGAGTCAAGGAATGGAGATGGCCTTACAAAGCTGGAAATGGCCTCAGCTGATGGCTGGCAGGAAAACGGGACCTCAGTCCCACAACCTCAAGGAACTAAATTCTGTAGTCAATCAAAATAAGCAAGTCTCCAGGTACTAGGAAAGACAGAGAGATAGAGGAAGGTAGCCTGCCGACAACTTAATTTCAGCCCGTAAGACCCTTGTTAGAGTCCTGACCGACAGAACTGCAAGATGATAAACATGTTTTAAAGTGCTAAATCTGTGGTAATTTATTATAGCAGTGATAGAAATCGAATCAACCTAGAAACGTAATGAGTGATTTTCTGTGTGGTATTTCCTCCACTACCCATCTCCTGAAATTATTTAGTTGGGAGAAAGAGAAAAATACCCACAGGATGCCAGGTCCTTAGGCCTATAGCTGCCTCCTGTCAAGTGTTTCCTCTGTGACTGAGGAGAAAGTGGCGCTACCACTGTTTGCTCCCTGCACATGATTCCTGATTCCTCTAGTTCAGGTGACCTCTTAATAGGGGCCAAGGTCACTACCAATCCTACAGCGTATGTGAATTCTTCTCTGCAGAAAATGGCAGAACTTTGCTGAGAGACTCCCATGTAATCTAGAACCTCTTGGATTTAGAATTTATCTTTCATTATTAGCTTCCAGACTTCCATTTTTCCCAACAGTAAATATTATAAACACAGATAACAAGAAGACAGATTTCAACCTTAGGAAGGATCAAAAGACAAGTGACTTGAATATAAACTGAGTTTTCAGAAATAGGTAAGTTCAGGGTGCAGCAGCAGCAATAAAAAATCCAGTTGCCTGATAGCATATAAATTGACGACCATTGCTCCAGGTTTGGAATTTGCTGTCATTTCTGGGTGACAGCTTTGCGCACCTCTCCAAGCCCTCCAATTAACTTCTCCAATACCCACCCTCACCTGCCCCCAGCCACACCTGTAGTGCTCTGGACCTGTCTGGGTTTCTTTCCCTTAAGTTCTGCTGCACCTCCTGTGAGGTGTCTCTCTGTGTTTGTTCTATTTCCTTGGCTGTGTCTGACTTGTTTCTCAGGAAATGGTCACGCCTGACTCCATCACTCTCCTCTTCAAACCCAGCTAAGCTTCAGGTTGGAAATTTATAAGTGCAGGTTGTAACCAGTATTTATACTGTACTAAGTAAAAACACCCAATTTTCAAGCCAGCATTCCTTTTATACATAAACTTGCAAATAGAGACCTTTCACTTGTTTTTCTAATTTAGATTTTCTTCTATTTCTCTGTTAACACTCATGGGTTGACAATTAAATGTTTCCCCAAAGTACATTGGTTAGCAAAATAACCAGGTCATTATATGTCTGCCTTGCATCCCCACCCTGCTGGTTCCTTTTACATCTTCACAATGTTCCTTCTTCGGGATCCTCCTGAGAGCCACCAGGACAGGGAGGAAAGTGTGCAGGAGGGGCCCTCTGTGGTAGAAGCCCTATAAAGGGGAAGGTAGCCATTCTCTGTGTTATTGGCTGCAGGCTTGGCCGCAGAGCCTGGGTCCAGCAGGATCTGCCCCATAATACCTCAGTTCCACTGGGCAGCTTCTTTGAGCTTTGGGGAAGATCAGGGATGTGAGCCTCAACTGCTCCAACAAAGGTCATACAGGAAGGTCCTTGAGACCTCCAGATCTCATTCACATCCTTTGTTCTCATTCCAGGAGGCCTGGTACTCAGGGAACTCCAGAGCCCAGAGGAAAAGAGCACCCTCTGTGTCTTTTTCTTAAATCCCAGCTAATGGTTGAGAGGTGCCCTTGGGTTAATGAGGGCAATCTCAGGGGGGGTGAAGCCCTTAGGGAGACCACCAAGGACCAGCAGAGTATATCCTGGTGGAGGTTTGCTCTATGGGAAAGCTGAGCTAAATCCAGTATACTTTGAATGTTTTCTGGTACTTACAAACTTGTTAAAGAAAATGCACACACTGGAAACAGGCAAATCAGGGATTTCCCACTTTGCAAGACTATCCATCAATGAGTTTTTTTAAATAGTGAGCTCACCTAGTTTATGTAGAATATGATTCCACTGCGGTGACATGAAATCTTTTTTTTTTTTTTAGTTTCTTATTTACATTTTTATGATGATTATCCTATTATAGAAAGTTTTTTTACCTTTTTTTTTAAAACCTCTTTATTGGAGTATAATTGCTTTACAATGGTGTGTTAGTTTCTGCTTTATAACAAAGTGAATCAGCTATACATATACATATATCCTCATATCTCTTCCCTCTTGCATCTCCCTCTTTTTTGACATGCAACTACTGTATAAGCAAGTGAGGGACACCTGCCCACAGGTAAGTGCTCTTCAGTCAAGTGTAGACTGTGGAGAGGGGTCTTGAAGTTGATCTAAGTAAAAGAGATTCCACCTCTAGTCTATGTTGCTCTGTAGCCCAAAATAAAACCGCCTTTGGACAGCAATGGGGATCATATATATATATATATATATATATATATATATATATATATATATATATATATATATACACCCACATATATAATATATATATTCTGGAAAGGCCGAGAGGCTGGTTCAGGGAGGAGACGAGGGGTAAGATGGAAGTGGATATTTCAGATCTCTTCCTTGTCCACATATCTTCTCTGAGCAACAGTGGGCCAGCTCCAAGGCCACCCTCTAGTCTGAAAGCCTGGGGGCCTGGGCTCCTCTCCTCCCTGCACAGCCTGGCAGGTTGGCTATAGCACTTGGCAACTCCAAGCTGCTCTGACATGCTAATGAACTTGAAACTGCAACTGTGTGTTTCTAATCACTCTGCTCAGACCCTTTCTTCCACCTGTATGTTTATAAACCTCCTGCATTTCCTCTAGGGAGGGGCAGAGTGTAAACACTTTACTTTTTTAATCCAGATATTCATTGTTTTCAGTAATTAAGTTTGTAAAACATCCCTTTTCACCTCTTCTAAATCTAGGAGAGGGTGGATCTATATGTTTATATTTTAGAAATCCCCTCAGCATGAAGCAGGTAGCTGTCATTTTTAAATTTCATTACACTTAATTATGTAAATCATCAAATCTCATTAGTAGGTTTAATAATTCCTCCTTCCTCCCTTCACTGTTTACTCCATAAGGCAAGCAAATCACAGGCCTATAATTTTAATGTAATGTCAATGATTTCAATAAAATTATAATTTCAACTGTATTCCCAATTAACACAATTGAGTGTCATAACCAATTCTGTGAAGCAGGCAAGGATCCTAAACTTCAGCATCAATAATTAGGAATGATAAATAGTTACCATAAATCCTAAATATCCATCTGGTGATTTGAGGTTATTCTGGGTGCACTTTCATGAGAAAGGCAGAGAAGGGAGATAAAATGGCTGTCAACATCCCCACCTTCTATCAGCTCTGTACTCCTCCTCCTCAGGATGTAGCCAAGGAATGATTACTTCGGTGATATTCTCTGGAGTACCCTGCTGCTGCCGAGATGTATCCGAGCTGAAGAGGTCCCTACGCAAATGCTGAGGTGCAGAGAAATCATGCTATTGCTGGCCGCGGTGCCGGTTACCCAGGGCTAATGGCTAAAGCACCTTCTACTCAAAAACACGCGTTCAAGCCTAAATTGAGGAAGACACTAGGGAGACATTTTCTACCCTTTTTGGAGCACACGGAGACATGTCAACAGTCCCAGAATCATGATTCATCAGAAAGAGCCAGGAATGCATACAGCCAGTCGGCAGACCCCAAATTGCTGTGGAAATCTACAGCTGTGAAGAACAGAGAGAAATGGATCAAAGTACTCAGGTTTTCCTTTTGATAGCAATGCCAATAATGTGTGGTTTTACATAAGATATTTCAAATTCAACAAGGTCATTAGTACTCATTAATAAAAGGCAAGGTGTTGAAATGTTTATAGTCCATTTTGAATTTCACATCAGACTCAGGTTCAATAATAAGTGACCATTTTGACCTCTGTCTTGAAGTATAAAAATGATTTAGACCAATATATGATCATCCATCTCCAAGAATACACTAAAAATTGATTACCACTTCAGAACGTTATTTTATATAATGGATGATGTCAGGTGTTTTTTGTTGTTGTTGTTTGTTTGTTTTTTGTTTTGTTTTGTTTAGATTTCACACATACAACATCATAAGTTTCAGAAACTGCTCTTTTAAAAAAGTTACTCCTTCCTATGCATCCACATACTTTTTAGGAAAAGGGTTTTTTGGTTAGAAAAAATATTCAGATTTTTAAACTGTTCCAAAACTGCTGGGGCCTTCCCTGGTGGCGCAGTGGTTGGGAGTCCGCCTGCCGATGCAGGGGACACGGGTTCGTGCCCCGGTCCGGGAGGATCCCACGTCCGCGGAGCGGCTGGGCCCGTGAGCCATGGCCGCTGAGCCTGCGCGTCCGGAGCCTGTGCTCCACAGCGGAGGAGACCACAGCAGTGAGAGGCCCGCGTACTGCAAAAAAAAAAAAAAAAAAAAAAACTGCTGGAATTTCTGAATTTTACTTTGTGAATTATGATTGATGTTTAGAAATTTTTGCTGTCAAATATACAATTTATTTTAGGTTTTCAGGATGCATTTGGCCTTCACCACCAAACCCAAGAAGGCCCAGGCATTCTGTTTCACATTTAACATAAGTGAGATGTGAAACTAATTTGGTACATAAGCATTCCAGCCTAAAAATTGTTCCATCCTGAAGCCAGAGAGCATGTTGGCCCTATTTGTGCAATAATTTTGTTTTCTAAACCAAACTGGAACCTTAAGGTCTGAGAAGCATAAATGTTCCTATGGCAACCAGGATAGATGGCTTAAGAAAACCCAGGACTGATGATCTGTAGGATAAAGGACACTAGAAGAGCAACCACCATTCAACTGCTTTACTGGTCTGGGTTCCAAGGTGTGTGCATATCCTTCCACTGGTCCTCCTCATCCACTTTTGTTTTTATACTTACTCCTGAATTTTTCTTGAACCTGAATTATTTCCACATCATTCTAACTCATTTCTCATTCTCACTTTACAGTCTACCCAGTGCCTGGTTTTCTTCTCACTCATTTGGTTACAATATTGCACCTACATCAATTCTTATTGACCCTAATTTGTTTTACCTGGAGTCTCCAGGTTTTGCCCTGTCCACACCACAGGTAAAGCAGCCACCTACCAGTCACCTACTCTTAAATCCTGGGAGGTCCTGTGTCTCTCCCCTGATCCTTTGTTGGGTTCCAGAATTAAGGCTGTGACATACATGACAGATTCTGCTTATACATACAAAGTACATCAGAAGCATTTGTTTAGTAAAAATGGAAAGAGAGGATTGGTTTACTGAAACATGATTTATTTTCCATGATAGAGGAAGGAATATGGACAGTCCTTCCTGGAGTGGTTCATTTATTCTGTATTTATTCAATGGTCATCCAGTTATGTATTAATTCAATGGTTCATTCAAACATTCAACTTACTCCATATGTATTAATTGAGCATCTACTGTGTGAGTGTGGCACTGTCCTGGATGCTGGATAAACAGCAGTAAACAAAGTGGATTCAAAATCCTACTATTATGGAACTGACTATGTCAGAAGGTAGTAAATATAATGGAAAATTATAAAGCATGAAGGGACAGACATGCCTAGGAAGGGTATCCAAAGGGGTAGGCTGGGAAGGGTTCATAGTGAAGGTACCAGTACACACAGGTGAGGAAACTACCTGAGGCAAGGTGAAAAATAACCCTAAAGGACTGGAGGGCTAGTGCTTGGGATCTGGGAATGGCATCTGTTTCCACCAGCCAGGCTCAAGAACCTCATGGGATGTGTGATGGGACTTCCACAGGACAGGCGGAGGGGTGGCCAGAAAGAGTGTTTGAAATAATAATGTCCAAAAGTTTTCAAAACTTAACACAAACTGTAAACTTACAGATTCAAGAAGCTCAATGAATCCCAAGCACAAGAAACATGAAACAAACTACACAAAGTCACATCATATCTTAGTTGTTCAAAGCCAGCAATAAAGGGAACATTTTAAAAGCAAGCAGAGAGGGAACAAGTCACAATAAAAAAAGAGGGCTACAGATACAAGTGCCATTCGATTTCTCATCAGAAACAACACGAGTGAGAAGATAGCAGAACATCTTCAACGTACAGAAAGGAAACAAAAAGCTATTGATTTAGAGGGCTGTACCTCACAAAATCTACTTCATAAATAGAAGATAACTTTTTGGTTTACATAAAAGCTGAGAGAATTCATGACAAAAAGTGTTCAATAGATTCCTTTAGGAAGAACAGAAATAAAGCCAGATGGAAATACAAATGTACACAAAGGAAAAAGCACTTAAAATAATATCTTCCTGAGTAAAAGTATACTGCATTTTTCCTTATTATTTAAGTCGCTATAAAAGATTATTGATTCTTTCAACAAGAATAGTAGCAATGTAGTGTGGAGTTTATACCATGGGAAAGTAAAATGTATATTAGTAATAGCACCAATGTTGGGAGTGGAGAAGTGAAAGCAGGTGCTATTGTAAGGTTTTTGCAGGATACATCAAGTGGTAGAACATCACCTGAAGGATGTGATGATAAGTTAAAGATGTATACTACTAATCTGATTAGTTATAGCTAATAAGTGCATAAAATGGAATCAAGAAAGTGCTAAGTTATTTCAAAAGATGGAAGAAAACAAGAGAAAAGGAAACAAAGGACAAATGGGAGAAATAGAAAGCAAATATCAAGATAACAGACTTAAGCTTAACCAAATCAACGATCTCATCAAACACAAATGGTCTAAACATCTTACTTAAAAGATAGATTGTCAGACTGGGTTAAAAATGTAAGACTCGAGGACATTCAAGATGGCGGAGGAGTAAGATGTAGAGATCACCTTCCTCCCCACAAATACATCAAAAATACACCTACATGTGGAACAACTCCTTCAGAACAGCTACTGAATGCTGGCAGAAGAGCTCAGACTTCCCAAAAGGCAAGAAACTCACCACGTACATGACCATGTGGCTGACAGAATCTTAGTGTTCTGACCGTGTGTCAGGCCTGAGCCTCTGAGGTGGAAGAGACGAGTTCAGGACATTGGACCACCAGAGACTTCCCAACCCCATGAAATATCAATCGGCAAGAGCTCTCCCAGAGATCTCCATCTCAATACTAAGACGCAGCTACACCCAACGAACAGCAAGCTCCAGTGCTGAACACCCCATGTCAAACAACTAGCAGGACAGGAACACAACCCCACCCATTAGCAGAGGGGTTGCCTAAAATCATAATAAGGTCACAGACACCCCAAAACACACCACGGCACATGGTTCTGCCCACCAGAAACACAAGATCCAGCCTCATCCACCAGAACACAGGCACCAGTCCCCTCCAGCAGGAAGCCTACACAACCCACTGAACCAACCTTAGCCACAGGGGGCAGACACCAAAAACAACAGGAACTACAAACACGCAGCCTGCAAAAAGGAGACCCCCAAAACAGTAAGTTAAGCAAAATGAGAAAACAGAGAAATACACGACAAATGAAGGAGCAAGGTAAAAACTCACCAGATGAAACAAATGAAGAGGAAATAAACAGTCTACTGAAAAATAATTCAGAGTAATGATATTAAAGATTATCCAAAATCTTGGGAATAGAATAGAGAAAATACAAGAAACCTTTAACAAGGACCTAGAAGAACTAAAGAGAAAACAAACAATGATAAACAACACAATAAATGAAATTACAAATACTCTAGAAGGAATCAATAGCAGAATAACTGAGGCAGAAGAATGGATAAGTGATCTGGAAGATAAAACAGTGGAAATAAGTATTGCAGAGCAGAAAAGAGAAAAAAAAAAGAATGAAAACACTTGAAGACACACTCAGAGACCTCTGGGAAAACAATAAACACAGCAACATTCAAATTATAGGGTACCAGAATAAGATGAGAGAAAGAAAGGGACTGAGAAAATATTTTAAGAGATCATAGTTGAAAACATCCGTAATATGGGAAAGGAAATAGTCAATCAAGTCCAGAAAGCACAGAGAGTCCCTTACAGGATAAATCCAAGGAGAAACATGCCAGACACATATTAATCAAACTATCAAAAATTAAAAACAAAGAAAAATATTAAAAGCAACAAGGGAAAAGCAACAAATAAATTACAAGGGAATCACCATAAGGTTAAGAGCTAGTCTTTCACCAGAAACTCTGCAAGCCAGAAGGGAGTGGCAAGACACATTTAAAGTGATGAAAGGGAAAAAAATTACAACCAAGATTACTCTACCCAGCAAGTATCTCATTCAGATTGGAAGGAGAAATTAAAACCTTTACAGACAAACACCCAACATAGGAGCACCTCCATACATAAGGCAAATGCTATCAGCCATAAAAGGGGAAATCAACAGTAACACAATAATAGTAAGGCACTTTAACCAATGGACAGATCATTCAAAATGAAAATAAACAAAGAAAAACAAGCTTTAAATGACACATTAAACAAGATGGACTTAAATGATATTTATAGGACATTCCATCCAAAAACAACAGAATACAATTTCTTCTCAAGTGCTCATGGAACATTCCCTAGGAGAGATCATATCTTGGATCACAAATGAAGCTTTGGTAAATATAAGAAAATTGAAATAATATCAGGTAACATTTCCGACCACAACAACATGAGACTAGATATCAAATACAGGAAACAAAGTGTAAAAAATACAAACACATGGAGGGTAAACAATATACTACTAAATAAACAAGAGATCACTGAAGAAATCAAAGGGGAAATCAAAAATAAAAAATACCTAGAAACAAATGACAATGAAAACACAACCACCCAAAACATATGGGATGCAGAAAAAGCAGTTCCAAGAGGGAAGTTTAGAGCAATAAAATCCTACCTCAAGAAACAAGAAAAATCTCAAATAAATAACCTAAAATTACACCTAAATCAGTTAGAGAAAGGAGAAAAAAAAACCCCACAAAGTTAGCAAAAAGAAAGAAATCATAAAAATCAGATCAGAAATAAATGAAAAAGAAATGAAAGAAATGATAGCAAAGATCAACAAAACTAAAATCTGGTTGTTTGAGAAGATAAACAAAATTGATAAATTATTAGCCAGACTCATCAAGAGAAAAAGGGAAAAGACCCAAATCAATAGAATTAGAAATGAAAAAGGAGAAGTAACAAATGACACTGCAGAAATATAAAGGATCATGAGAGATTACTACAAGCAAGTATATGCCAAGAAAATGGAAAACTTGGAAGAAATGGACACTTTCGTAGAAAAGCACAAGCTTCGAGACTGAACCAGGAAGAAATAGAAAATACAAATGGGCGAATCACAAGCACTGAAATTGAAACTGTGATTAAAAATCTTCCAACAAACAAAAGTCCAGGACCAGATGGCTTCCCAGGTGAATTCTATCAAACATTTAGAGAAGAGCTAACACCTATCCTTCTCAAACTCTTCCAAATTATAACAGAGGGAAGAACACTCCCAAACTCATTCTACAAGGCTACAATCACCCTGATACCAAAACCAGAAAAAAGATGTCACAGAAAAAAGAAACTACAGGCCAATATCTCTGATGAACATAGATGAAAAAATCTGCAACAAAATACTAGCAAACAGAATCCAACAGCACATTAAAATGATAATACACCATGATCAAGTGGAGTTTTTTCCCAGGAATGCAAGGATAATTCAAAATATGCAAATCAATCATTGTGATACAGCACATTAACAAACTGAAGGATAAAATCCATATGATGATCTCAATAGATGCAGAAAAAGCTTTTGACAAAATTCAACACCCATTTATGATAAAAACCCTCCAGAAAGTAGACATAGAGGGAACTTACCTCAACAAATAAAAGCCATATATGACAAACACACAGCCAACATCATTCTCAATGGTGAAAAACTGAAACAATTTCCTCTAAGATCAGGAACAAAAGAAGGTTGCCCACTCTCACCACAGTTATTCAACATAGATTTGGAAGTTTTAGCCACAGCACTCCGAGAAGAAAAAAGAAATAAAAGGAAACCAAATCAGAAAGAAGTAAAACTGTCACTGCTTGCCAATGACATGATACTATACATAGAGAATCCTAAAGATGCCACCAGAAAACTACTAGAGCTAATCAATGAATTTGGTAAAGTAGCAGGATACAAAATTAATGCACAGAAATCTCTTGTATTCCTATACACTAATGATAAAAAATCTGAAAGAGAAATTAAGGAAACGCTCACATTTACCATTGCAACACAAAGAATAAAATACCTAGGAATAACCCTACCTAAGGAGGCAAAAGACCTGTATGCAGAAAACTATAAGACACTGATGAAAGAAATTAAAGATGATACAAACAGATGGAGAGATATATTCTTGACTTGGAAGAAACAACATTGTGAAAATGACTATACTACACAACGCAATCTACAGATGCAATGTCATCCTGTCAAACTACCAATGGCAGTTTTCACAGAACTAGAACAAAAATTTCACAATTTGTATGGAATTACAAAAGACTCCACATAGCCAAAGAAAACTTGAGAAAGAAAAATGGAGATGGAGGAATCAGGCTCCCTGACTTCAGACTCTACTACAAAGCTACAGTAATCAAGACAATGTGGTACTGGCACAAACACAGAAATATAGGTCAGTGGAACAGGATAGAAAGCTCAGAGATACACCCACGCACATATGGTCATCTTACCTTTGATAAAGGAGGCAAGAATATACATTGGATAAAAGACAGCCTCTTCAATAAGTGGTACTCAGAAAACTGGACAGCTACATGTAAAAGAATGGAATTAGAACACTCCCTAACACCATACACAAAAATAAACTCAAAATGGATTAAAGACCTAAATGTAAGGCCAGACATTCTAAAACTCTTAGAGGAAAATATAGGCAGAACACTCTATGACATAAATCACAGCAAGATCCTTTTTGACCCACCTCCTAGAGAAATGGAAATAAAAACAAAAATAAAGAAACGGGACCTAATGAAATTTAAAAGCTCTTACACAGCAAAGGAAACTCTCAGAAAGGGAGAAAGTATTTGCCAATGAAGCAACTGACAAAGGTTTAATCTCCAAAGTATAAAATGCAGCTCAATATCAAAAAAACAAACAACCCAATCCAAAAATGGGCAACATATCTAAATAGACATTTCTCCAAAGAGGATATACAGATTGCCAACAAACACATGAAAGGATGCTCAACATCACTAATCTTTAGAGAAATGCATATCAAAACTACAGTGAGGTATCACCTCACACTGGTCAGAATGTCCATCATCAAAAAATCTACAAACAATAAAGGCTGAACAGGGTGTGGAGAAAAGAGAACCCTCTTGCACTGTTGGTGGGAATGTAAATTGATACAGCCACTATGGACAACAGTATGGAGATTCAATAAAATACTAAAAATAGAACTACCATACGACCCAGCAATCCCCCTACTGTGCATATACCCTGAGAAAACCATAATTCAAAAAGACTTATGTACCACAATGTTCATTGCAGCACTACTTACAATAGCCAGGACATGGAAGCAACCTAAGTGTCCATCAACAGAAGAATGGATAAAGAAATGTGTCATATATATATATATATATATATATATATATATATATATATATATATATACACACACACACACACACACACAATGGAATATTACTCAGCCATAAAAAGAAACAAAACTGAGTTATTTGTAGTGAGGTGGATGGACCTAGAGTCTTCATACAGAGTGAAGTAAGTCAGACAGAGAAAAACAAATACTGGTTGCTAACACACATATATGGAATCTAAAAAAGAATGGTTCTGAAGAACCTAGGAGCAGGACAGGAATAAAGACTCAGATGTAGAGAATGGACTTGAGGACACGAGGATGGGAAAGTGTAACCTGGGACAAAGTGAGAGAGTGGCATGGAAATATATACTAAGTACTAAGTGTAAAATAGATAGCTAGTGGGAAGAAACCTCGTAGCACCGGGAGATCAGCTTGGTGCTTTGTGACCACCTAGCGGGGTGGGATGGGGGGGTGGGAGGGAGACACAAGAGGGAGGGGATATGGGGATATGGGGACATATTGTACGTATAAATGATTCACTTTTTTATACAGCAGAAACTAACACACGATTGTAAAACAATTATACTCCAATAAAGATGTTAAAAAATAAAAGACTCAACTATGTTATCTATAAGAAAACATTTTAAGTAAGAAGACAGAAATGAATAAAAAGTACAAAATTTTGAAATATGTATACAATACTAACAGTAATTTGAAAAACAAAAAAAAACCCTGGAGTGGCTAGGTTAATAGCATGCAAAGCAGATTTTAGAGTAAATTATGTCACAAGGTGTAAAGATTATTGCATAAAGATCAAAGGATCAGTTAATTAAGATGGCATATTTATTCCTAATTTTTTAATACATCTCATAGCAGGGCTTCAAAGAACATGAAAGAAAAACTATAGAACTATAAAAATATATATATATATACAATTTTAGTCAGAGATTTTAATAGCACTTTCTTAATGATTGATACAAACAATAGACATAAAATCAGTTATGATATATAAGATTTGAACAAAATGTCAACCAATTTGACATAATTGACATTTACAGACCACCCTATCCCACAACAACAGAATGTGTGTTCTTTCTGTATGCACATGGGTGATTTACCAAGATAGGTCATATTCTGGGCCATAAAAGATGTCTTAACCAATTGGAAAAGATTTAAGTCCTACCAAAGTTGTTCTCTGACCACAGTGGAGTTAATTTAGAAATCCATAATGGAAAGACCTAAATACTCCTTGGATATTTGGTTGAGGAACATGCCAGACTGAAAACATAGGAACCAAAGCTCCTAACTAGGACTCTGTTTGCCATGTCCACGCAGGAGTAAAAAGGAAAATGTGGTTGGAACCTGGGGAGAAAGGAGGGAAAAGTAAAAATAGTACCTGAGAGGCAGTGAGAGTGGAAGTAAATTTGTAAGCCTTTCTGGAAACTATGAAAGTGTGAACTTACTCTCATTGAGATGGACACTACCAGAAGGTTTAATATAGAAGAGTTAAAGGATCCCACCAGTTACTAAGTGGATGATAGAAATAGTAGAGTACTGGGTGGACAAGAGAACAGACTCAGGGAAACAAGTTAGGAAGCTCTTAAAATAACCTGGATAACAGGAACTGAGACCAAGGTGATGATAAGAAACAGTCATCTTCTAGATATATTGGGAAGCTAGAGTTCACAAGGCTTTTCTAGATTAAAAATAGGGAGTGAGAAAAGTCAATGTTGATTCTAATATGTTTGACTTGAGCAATTTGATGGACAGAGTTACCACTTTCCAAGACAGGGAAGATGGTGGTGGGAGTTGGGTGAGGTGGAAACAATGAAGACTGGGTGTTTGATGTTGTCCATGTTAAATTTCCTATTCAACACCCAAGAAGAATGGTCAGGTCGATGGTTTCATATAGATTTCATAGAGAAGTGTTTTCAATTAGAGATGAAAGTCTTCAAGTGTTCTGGGTATAGATAATTAAGTCCATGAGACTTGATGTGATAAATAAGAATAAAGAAGGATTCTAAGACGTAGGGAAATCAAACCTTCTAAGTTGGAGGGATAAAGAAAGAACCAGCAAAGGACCCTGGGAGGGAAGGAAGAGTGGAGAGTTGCAGAGCCTTGGGGCCCGAGAGGAGGACATGGAAGGAAGAAAGGGTGACAGCTGTGTCACACACTGTCAGATCCAGTGAGATTAGTGCTGTGTATGCATGTCGTGTGTAAAGAGCAGAGGTCTGGGTCAGAAAGATCTGTTGTAGAAGGCTGGTGCATCTCTTAGTATCTGTGCACAAATGCGAAGTGCATACTCCCCTAGAAAACAGAGATGATCCGTATCACTGAGACCCATTAAGAGTGCATCCCAGATGCCCAGATACCCAGTTCTCCATTCCTTCTCCTCTCCTACAGAGGGAAGAATGCCCAAGTGATTTATTTTGGCCAATGCAATATGACACGTTTTTGGAAGCAACTAAAGGCTATTTTGTGTTTTTTCCATGTTCTCTTCCCTGCTACAGTGACTAGAAAAGCAGGTTTGCAGATAGAAACACCACAATAGTGAAGCAGGTCTGCACTTTAGTCTAACACATGGCAGAAGCAATTTTGACAAGCTGACAGGAACCCTCCCGACTAACTGAGAACAAGAAATGAACTGAGGTTTGGTGCTATTTGTTACTTTAGCAAACTCTGTCCTTTCCTGATGGTGCAATTGCTTACAGGATTACTGTGATGGTTAAATAAGGGAGAGCTTGGAAAATGCCCAGCATGGACCCATGGATGGCAATCTCACCCCTCGGAATATTTTTAAGTCCAGACCATATAGCTTTGTTTAATGACTCCCAGAGCCTTTTTATTCATTGAATCAATGTGCGTGTGTGAATTGGATAGGCAATACTCTAAGAACGGCTCTCGTTTTTCCCCTGTTCAACCAGAGCTAGCAGACACCAAACATCAGACTACAGTAAGTCCCCTACATACGTACGAGTTCCATTCTGAGAGTGCATTCATAAGTCCAATTTGTTCATAAGTCCAACACAGTTAGCCTAGGTACCCAACTAACACAATCGGCTCTATAGTACTGTATTGTGATAAGTTTATAATAATTTTCACACAAAAAATCCAGACAAAACAAACACAAAAAATAAAGAAAACATTTTTAATCTTACAGTACAGTACCTTGAAAAGTACAGTAGTGCAGTACAACAGCTGGCACACAGGGGCTGGCATCGTGTTAACAGGCGAGAAGAGTTACTGACTGGAGAAGGGAGAGGAGATGGGAGATGGGAGACCCTATGGGAGAACAGAAGGATCGTCAGCAATAGGAGATGGAGGACAAGTTGCAATTTCACTCATGCCTGACGTTGATGGCACAGGTTCTGGTTCCTTGCTGGATTCAATTTTATCTACACTCTTGAAAAAATGATCCAGTGATGTGTGGGTAGTAACTCTTTTTTTTCTCATCATAGATGACATGGTAGCACTGAATTACATTCTGAACAGCTTCTGCAACCTTTGTGTCCATTCTGTGTTCACATCCTGTAGCTCAAAAACTAACAGTGCCTCTTCAAATAAAGAAAATCCCCTTGCCATTTACTGCATCGTGAATCTCTTCAGTTCTTCAGTTACTTCTTCCTCTTGTCTCTCTTTGTCCTTTCTCTGGGCCTTCAATTCCTTCAGGTCTTCATTAATAAGTTCCTCGTGTTGTCCAGCAAGGAGTTCAATGAAGTCCTCCTCTTGCAGATCTAGCTGGAAATAAAGATACTGAACTACTGTACTCTATACAGTTCTGTACAGTAAAGTACACAAAAGCGCAACCACTTGAAGAGGATGCACGTGTGTGACAATGTAAGCCAGACATGTGAACTAACTTATGTGATTGGACATGCAAGCACACGTTTGCATCTTTGAAAGTTTGAAACTTGAAGGTTCATATGTAGGCGACATACTGTTCTCTGTGCTAAGTAGCACAGTGCTGACTGGCTGAGTGGCCATTTAGACTTTCCCCACAGAGTCTGTTGGACCAGTTGCCCAAGGCTCCCCTATCGGCAGAGCTTCCGGGGTGGATGGAGGGTCTGCCTCCCACATCTCTCCCTCTCCCCACACAGGTCTCCCCTTTTCACACACACACACACACACACACACACACACACACACACACACACACACACACACACATACACACACAGTGCTCCTAAGGCCATAGGCCACATCAGCAAATTCACAGCTCTCCTTTGCTGCCTTTGACCAGCCTTGCAGGCAGAAGTGACTTGGAGGCCTCACAGCTCCACCACCAAGAGGCCCTTGTCTTGCCGACCCTATGACAGGCGGTCAAGTTTGAATACCTCCCCTTGGTGACTAGTGTATGGGACCAAATCTCTGAGCTGCTCAGCCTGATGGTCCAACCTGTTTACTCCCCACTAGCATAAAACAGAAACATTCACAGGACTCCCTGGCATTGTTGTCTTTTTTTTTTTTAATTAACCTTCTGTGCCTCAGATACCAGACATGCATTTATTTATTGAATCTACATTTAAGTCATAGGTAGTATCAGTGAAAGAGGTAATGTGGGAAACTAGCAAATTTCTTTTTTAAAAATCATAAGGAAAACTCCCATAGCCTGGCACCATAGATAAGTGTCCTTCTGATTATGTCCATTTTAATTTTTTTTTAATTTTTATTTTATATTGAAGTATAGTTGACTAACAATGTTGTGTTTGCTTCAGGTGTAGAGCAGAGTGATTCAGTTATACATATACATGTATCTATTCTTTTTCAAATTCTTTTCCCATTTAGGTTATTACAGAATATTGACCAGAGTTCCCTGTGCTATACAACAGGTCCCTGTTGATTATTCGTTTTAAATATAACAGTGTGGACATGTCAGTACTAAACTCCCAATCTGTACCTATCCCCAACCCTTCCCCCTAGTAACCGTAAGTGTGTTCTCTAAGTCTGTGAGTTTGTTTCTGTTCTGTAAATAAGTTCAGTAGCAACATGGATGGACCTGGAGATGATCATGCTAAGTGAAGTAAGTCAGACAGAGAAAGACAAATATCATATGATATCGCTTATATGCAGAATCTAAAAAAACATCATTGTCTTCAAACTGCCTTTTCTTTGTGTTCTTCAGTTCACACCCTTTATATCGGAACAATTAATGGAAGGCAAGTCTACTTGGATCGGGCAAAACTCACCACCAAAGGGAGCATGTGGAGGTGAAGACACATTTTGCTTACATCAAGGTGAGTCCACCTTTGGACACGCAGGGCCTGGTCCTCCAGCCAGGTGTCACGTGCAGTCTGGAGAACACCTGAGGGCAATTCCCTGCCCCGGGAGGGATTCACTGGGTGCTGCAGAAAAGCACACTCACTAAATCGCAAATAGGAGGACGCTAGTGAAGCCTCCACTTATTTATTCAAGGCTGTTTGTGCATAAGCCACACACCATTAAGAAGATGTCACATGCTCAATTTTACAACACATATGCAGCACACGGGGGATGAGAGGTGCGGGGAGAACACAAATCAGGGATGTTATAAAAGTTCAATACTCGGAGATCGTCTGCTAATGTGCACGATGTCGATAAAAACAAGGCTGAGTTGTTTGTAAGCCTTGTTCAGCTCTGCTCTGGTGGAGTTTAAGGCTTGACGGATGGAACAGGATAACCCAGAGCTCATTTCACCCAGGCCTACCAGGCTGTTCCAGCGATGCTGTGCATCAGAATGCTGCTTACAATCTCCAGGACAGCCGGCTGGCTGCTCAAATTCCCATACAAAATGACTCTCCAGGTCCAGAATGGTTTATTTAGGTTTTGCTTAGAGTTTTGCCCAGGTTGGATATATTTGTATACCTGCAGCCAGGTTTAGAAACCATTAAAAACACAGCTGTTCGAGTGAGGACTTGGCATGCAAAAGCAAATCACTGGACACACAAGCACACACACACATCTTCTGCATGAAATTACTGGGAAGTTTCAGGGAACATATTCATAGGAGTATTTTGGCTTTTCAAACACTCATTCACCAAATATTTATAAAGGATGAACTTTGTGTCTGACCCTACCTGGAGCAAAGGAGAGGGCAGTGAGAAAATGACAAAGCCATGTTCCAATGTTGGTCACAGTTCTTTCTGCCTCCTTCTTGGGACCATGAGATGCTGATTCTTTGAGATGACACATGGCCTTTAACCAATGAAAGGACAAGGACATGTGGCCAAGGAGCAGCTATCATTCTCTTTAACCAAAAGGAAACTGCTCCAAAGGGGGAGACACACAGGTGCCTACATACATTTGTCATCCTGAACATCACCAAAACATTTTCACCATGTCCTGATTCTTCTTCATCCTTTTCTCATTCCTAATATGGAATCAATGAACATTTTCTAGTTTGAAATAGAAGTTGAAAAACAATGATGTGGGTCTTTTTTAGGCTCTAAGGTAGTGTGGGAATGTAATACTCCTAGAGCATGCCTACCCAGACAATCCCTGGGGTCTTGTTAATCCAATTCTACAATCTACAAAGTGGAAAGAAAGATGACATATTACCCAATGGATTCCAGTCCTGTATACAGTTATTCTGCATGGCAAATCATTGCTTCATCTACTCCCAGTTCCCAGATGCACAAACAGTTGTTTGGGCAAGAGATCCTTACATCTCTCTGTGGCAACCTACCAAAAGTTACAAAAGATTCTGATGCACCTGCATTACAAAAGGAAAGATGTTTTTTATTCCAGGGAAATTAAATGGCAGGGTGGACAAAAGTAAAACGGTCACAGGGAGAGAAGTGATCATGACATGTTGCTCTGGTGATGAAACAGTCTTGATACATATTGAATTTTTTAAAATTCTTTTTCAAATTCTTTCCCCAATTAGGTTGTTACAGAATACTGAGCAGAGTTCCCTGTACTATACAGTAGGTCCTTGCTGGTTATCCATTTTAAATATAGCAGTGTGTATATGTCAATCCCAATCTCCCTAGCTATCTCTCCCCTCAACCCTTCCCCTCTGGTAACCATAAGTTTGCTAAGTCTGTTTCTGTTTTGTAAATAAGCTCATTTGTATCATTTTTTTTAGATTCCACATATATGTGATATCATACAATATTTCTCTTTCTCTGACTGACTTACTTCACTCAGTATAACAATGAAACTTAGAAAATATTCTAGATATGCTCTGCCAAAAAAAAAAAAACAAAACCACAACACCTTAGAAGTAAGGGAAAGAACCATAAAAGATAAGCATTGAACTACGAATTGAGACATTAAGCATGCATAATTAAGAAGATGGGCATGGAACAATGACTGAAAAGAGGAGAATTAACCTAAATTACATGGCTACATATTCGTATATCATGAAACCAGCACTTTGATCCTGCTGTTTTGGGACTTGTAGCATCTAAATTTATCACTGTTTGGATTCTTCCAAATAACACCAGCCAATATCCTGCCCCACAAGGAATGGTGGGGACCCTTGAGCTAACATGTCTGAAGAGCTTAGTATTCTGGGGATGAAAGGATTCATATGAACATGAGATATTATCAAAGCTAAACAAATTTTAAAGACCCGGGACTCCAATTGAGTTTCCCCTCCTCACAGGCCTGCTGAATAGTTTCAGTGTACCCAACGTGACTTTGAAGTTTTATTAAAGATGGCTGGAAGATCAAAAGCCTTAAAGCTTAATGCACAGAGACATGTGATTGAAGGATAGCATTAGCCAAACCATACCAACGTGACATTGTTTTATTAGATATCTTTTTATAAATTAATTATTTAAAAAGTTTTAAATAGAGATAACTACGAAGAATAGGAAAAGAAAACCCATATTCCTACATTTATAACTAATAGTTGACAGTTGTATACTATTTGATTACAGTCTATTTAAACATAAGAAATATTAAAGCTATAGCTAAAATCACTTCCTGTGGCCCCCACCAGAAGGAATCCTGTGCACCCCAACTTCTGTGCTAAGAGTCAAGTGTCAGAAGAAAAAAAAGTAAAGTATTCTGTTTTTTATATTTACTGCATTTCTATATTTCTTACATAATATATTGTACTCCTAAAATTATATACTATTTTGTGTCTACTATTAATTTGGGAGGATATGACACTATACTTACTGGTGTCCATTTTGCTTTTTTGTTCTCCATTTTTTTTTTTTTTGCAATATGTCTGCCCTGATATGGAAACATACTTACCACAGTCAAGCTAGTGCATTAAAACTGGTGCCATATTAGGTATCCTACCTCCAACTAATAGACAGACATTCCGTTTGTCTCTGAACTTTCAGTATTACAACCATGCTGCAATAAATATTCTTTTGCATATCACTTGGTGTTCGTGGGCACACATTCATCTAGGTTATGTAGTTATGTATCCAGAAGTGGATTGCTTGCTCGAAGGACATGCACATTTTTTGTTTTTTCAGGATGCTGATGCACTATCTCCACAATAGCTGGACTAGCTAGATCTCCACATGCTGAGCAGAAAAGGCCATTTCCCATCCTTTCTGACCAACATATACTCCGTCATACTTTCAATCTTGTAAAAATAGCGTTTCCTTGGGGTTTGAAAGTGCATTTCTCTGGTTATTAGGGAGGGTGAGCATCTTTTCAAAGATGTGATAGATACATTTCCTCTGTGAGTTGATCATTCATTTACTTTTCTTATCAATTTCTAAAAGTCCTTCATTTATTATGCATATTTACCTCTTGCCTCTTACATACCTTGAAATTATCCTTTTTTTCAGACTATTACTTGTATTTTAAACATTTACAGTGCCTTTTGAGATATTAGAGTTTTATATTTTGAAATAATCTAATTTACCTATAATTTTATTTTTATTTTTTTAGATTTTTATTAGAGTATAGTTGATTCACAATGTTGTGTTAGTTTCAGGTGTACAGCAAAGTGAATCAGTTATACATATTCATATATCCACTCTTTTTTAGATTATTTTCCCACATAGTCCATTTCAAAGTATTGAGTAGAGTTCCCTGTGCTATACAGTAGGTCTTCATTAGTTATCTATTTTATATATAGTAGTGTGTATATGTCAACCCCAATCTCCCAGTTTATCCCTCCGCTCCCACCCCCTGGTAATCATAAGTTTGTTTTCTACACCTGTAACTCTTCTTATTTTGTAGATGAGTGTATTTTTACCCTTTTTTGTAGATTCCACATATAAGTGATATCATATGATACTTCTCTTTCTCTGTCTGACTTACTTCACTCAATATGATAATCTCTAGATCCATCCATGTCACTGCAAATGGCATTATTTAGTTCTTTTCTATGGCTGAGTAATACTCCATTGTATATATGTACCACATCTTCTTTATCCATTCCTCTTTTGATGAACATTTAGGTTGCTTCCTTGTGCTGGTTATTGTTTGTTTGAGGTTTGGTGTTTAAATAATCAGAACAAACTAGAGAAGAATAACCTTATAACATCCAGGACAAAGGAACATTTTCTTAGAGCTCTTCTTCACTTTTAGTTTCTAAATCCAGCTGGAATTATTTTCGTGTACTGTGTAAATCGGGAACCTAATTTTATTTTGCTTTATTTTTCCTTATGGACAGTTAATGGTCTTGATTGCACTCATTAAATAAGCTTTTTTCCCACTGGTCTATGGTGCAAATTCCCTCACCTAACCCACTCTACATCTGTGTGGCCCCATCATAGTATCTCTGTTCTGTTTTTCCCTCTGTCAACACTGCACAGTTTATTACAGCTCTTGGAAAGTCTTCACATCCAAACAACTGTTCCTCTACCAGTTTTGATTCTTCAAAACATTGTATCTACTCGTGCACTTTTAATTTTCCATATAAATTTCTGAATTAATTTGTAAGTTTCACAAAAATATTACTTTGTGGTTTTTGATTGAAATTTTTTTAATTTGCAGGAAAATTTGGGGAGAAGTGACATGTTTACCATCCTGAGTCTTCTCATCTGTGAATAAGAGAGTTCTATGCATTTATTTGTATCTTCTCAGTCTTTTATGGCCCCCCCCATAATTAATGGACTGTGCATTTTTTGTTGGCTTTACCTTAATCTCAGTGTGCAGTTTTGATGTTTGTGTTTTTCCTGTAATGAACTATATTTTTAATATTACATTTTAAAATTCTTTATTTCCAATATAAAGGGCATATTAATTGGTATCCATCAACCTTATGCAATTTGCATAGGTTCTAATAGCCTGTTCATTGATTGTCTTGGTTTTCCTGTGTAGACAATTATATAACTTTACATAGTGACAGAACCATCTCTTCCTTTTCCAATTGTTTTAAATGTGTTTTTTATTTCTTATTGTTTTCCACAAAAACAGTGAGTGCCAACTTGAATATTGTTGTAAGATGGACAACCTGTTGTTATTTCTGATTTTTAAATAGAATATTCCTAAGATCCCACTATGATGTATAATGTTTCTTTTAGGTTTTTAGAAGTTACTCTACATGTCAAGAAAGAGCCACTCCATCCTTGTTTGTTAAGTTATGTTTGCTCGATGATGAATGGCTATTGACACCATGAAATATTTTTCCTGTGTCTGCTGAGATGAAAGACTAATTTATTTCTCCTTTAACCTATTAATGTGGCAAGTTACATTGAATTTTATCTTTCTATGTTTATGCAAATGATGTTTTTCCTTTATAACACAAATAATAAATGCACATTTTTCAAAAATTGGATACTAGGAAAGAAAGTAAAAAAAAACGTAAAGCTTAGAGCAAAATACAACACTTTGCTACTCCCCTGCCTATTCTTCTGTCTTGGTCTACAAAAGAAAAAAATGATGGATCTTCAGTTTTTGTTTTTAAGGATAAGATGTTGATCTCTGTATTTCTAAACAATGAGCTTATTCTTGCTTTCTTGGTCTGGGCAAGACCCTAAACCTGGAACTTCTCTTGTTCACACTCTGTTGTTGAACAGCCTGTGTCCTAGATTCCAGACTCTCCATTTCTTGGTTTCTTGATTCCTCTGGGGTAGGGAACAGGATGGGGGTGGTGAAGAGCTTACTCCAGGGTGGATCAGGTGCTCAGCCTGCACTTGCAGACCCCCCACAGGTGGGCATGCTGCCATGGGTTCCCCAAGGCCCTCACTCACCTCACCCTAGCCCTAGCTCATTTACTCCTTCTTTCTGTCACACCCAAATTTCCATGGCTTCCTGGGAGATGTGGCTTCTCAACTTATCTGTTGTGAGTGTCATAGTTACTGCATTTGGTCATCATATTTAGTTAGTCATTTGGCTAGGTATGGAATTCCATGGTGAAAATCATATTCTATTATATTTGAAGGAACAGCTAAATTGTCTTCAAACTTCCAATGTTGATGAAGAGAAATGTGAAGGTATTGTTTAATTCTTACCTCTCAAATATAATCTAATTTATAAATCAAATTCTGATTCATGTTTTTCCCATCTCCCCTTTATTTCCTGCAGTAATGAGATTTACTTTTTCATGGATATTTTTATCTATCAATAGTTTATCAGGCTCACAAGAGAAACTTTCCAAACTATGGGCAGTTTATTTCTCTTTGTTTTTTTTTTGAAATTCCTAGCAATTACACTCTGGACTCTTGTATCATCCTTCACATTTCATTTACTCATCCAATTTTCTTTTCTGTCATTTTTCTTCCACTTGCTGAGGGTTTTTCTATACCTTGTAGCATACCTTTCTATTGAAATGATATTTCTGCTTTATTTATTTCCCAAGAGCCTTTTCTTGTTTTCTGGCTGTTCCTTTTTCATGGCATCCAGTTCTTGTTTATGGATGAAGAATCCTTTTTTCTCTCAGGATATTTATTATAGCCTTATTTGTACTCTTCTGTCTTGATTTGAAATTTGATTCATTCCTTTCGTTTAATATACTTCCTCTGACTTTTCCCCTTTATTTTGGTTTCTTTCTTGTTAGAAAGAGCTCTTGATCACTGGATAAATTAGCTCCTAGTTACCAGTTAGATACTAAAGTGGTGATTGGCTCCCCTATCTAATGCATGCATGACAATGCAGATTTTTCCATTTCCATTATCCAAATACCCTTATTTGGAGATTTTTTCCCCACTCTTGGGGTTCTTATATCTCCCTATGAGCATCCTCCACTCCTTACTTACTTGGGGATACACCTACAGCAGGCTTAGAATCAGAAAGCTGAGCACAGGTAAATGAATGGGGTTTTCATGATTCAAAACAGTGAGCGTAGCTTCCCCCTTCCTGCTTCCAGACCTCTGCCTTCTCTGCATCACCCACAATAAGAATTTGGCTGCAGTTTCCCCTTAATTCCTCATCAGTTCAGCATCCCTTACATTTACTTCAAAATATTTATTTCCTTGAATATTTATTTTCCTATTGCTTTGTCCCTCATGGAAAGATATACTTTCTATAACTCTACTTATACTTTAGAGGTGGTACAGAAGAGAGAGAGGCTAAAAACAGGTGGTTAAGTCATAAGGCTTGCCAGAAGTATTAATAGATTTTCTAAGTTTTAACCTTTCTTTAAACTCTTATGTAAACCCTTGTCAATAATGATATATATTTACTACATGGTTGGATTCAATTTGTCAATATCTTACTAGGAATTTTTGCATCTATTTCAAAATAAAATTTAATATTTTTCTCATGCTTCTTTTTTTTTTAATGATTTGGGGATCAAATTTATACTAGTTTCACAAATAGTTCATTCTTGCTTTTTCCTTATCCATAGTTGTTTCTCTCTTCTCTTGCAAAGATCCTGGCTCTAATTAACTCAATGTGGTCACTTCCTTGGTCAGTCCTCCTGATACGAAATGCACATAGTACCCCTGCAGGTGTCCTCCTCACTCCGTTGGACCCCACCTTAATTTGTGCAGTCTCCATGCCCCAAGTCATGCTCCTGACCCCACCAGGCCAGTGGCTCTGCTCCACGTGGAAGCCAACCTCACCTGACCCCACCAAATAGTTTTTGGACTAAATTGTTTTACAGAAACAGAAAGGTTGCCTGCATTTCTTTATTTAAGAAAAAAAAGTAGAAGTAATTGAACCACTTACCACAAAAGTACCCCAATGAATCAATTAAAGAGAAAGATTTATTATTGTGGAGGAAATAAATATATAGTCAGTATAATACATATTATTATATAATACAAAATTATGATATATATTATAGTGGGAGAAATAAAAATATATATATATAGTCACTATAATGCATATATTATATAATATAATGTATATAATGTTATTTTATAATTTTATATCATAATATATAATAATAAATTTACTGACTACATATTTATTTCCTCCACAATAATAAATCTTTCTCTTTACCTGACTCAGTATTTTATAATTTTATATTATGATTTTATATATATATATGTATAACTGAAATCCCTGAACAAGAATAAAGCCTGGCTCTACCCCGTGTCCAGTGTGATTAATTTCAGCATGGTCTCACCAACAGTGGATGGCATAACCTCCACCTCCTTTTACTCCTGAGGGTCACTGAGAACTGACTCCACTGTTCAGACTATGTTTCTGTTTTCTCAGTGTTCTCAGTTTTAAAATTAGAAGTTGGCTGAGAATTGACTATTATTATGTAAATTTATACTTTAATTGCATATTATAGTCCTACTGGACTAAAGCCAATGTATTTTTTAGAGCACTCCACTACTGGAAATATTTTTTTCCAAACAGTTTTATCATTCTGGATCAGATTATAATTTACTTTTTATCCTTCTGTTTCTTTTGGAGTTAGGTCTGTGTTTTGTTGTATTAATGCTGTGGTTGTTATGCATAAATTGTAAGCACTCTGAAAATGTAATTTAATTCATCCTCAGCAGAGCTGTGAATGGTGGGAAGGTTTTTTCAATGACTTTGTTTTATTAATTTTATTAAAAAAATACAGCAAGTCCATTTTTAAACTTTTCATACAAAAGATGCAACAAAAAAATATCTTTTTTCTTTTTACCCAAAATAATTAACTTTAATAATTTGAAGTATAACATTACCTTATTTTATAATAATTTGAAGTATAACATTACCTTACCTTATAAGTATAACCTTACCTTATTTTATAATATATTCCTATACTTTATAACATTTAGATTATGCTATACTTTGAACACCATTTTACTTTCTTCACCAGTTATTTTACAGTTAGCATTTGCCATGTCTATGAATATTATTTTAAAATTATAAATAAGCAAGAACATTTTACTTCATAGATAGAATACATTTTATTCTATAATCTCCTATTCTTGGATATTTGCCTTGTATCCACCTGGCTAATATAACAGATAAAAATGTGCATTTTGCATGTTTTTTGCTTATTTATTAATTATATTTTTAATAGTTCTTAGGAAAGAACGTTTGAGAGGAAATTGCTGTAAGGTCTTGTGTTGGCCCCTGTCTGTTCTGTTTTCCCTGAGACTACCAGGTTTTCTAACACATAGCAAGTTCACAAAATTTTTACCTAATGAATAAGTGAATGAATGGCAATCAGTCAACCCAAATCTAAGATGCTTTAAAACCTCTTTTTTTTAAACAGCTTTATTGGAGTATAATTGCTTTACAATGCTGTGTTAGTTTCTGCTCTATATATTACCAAATTGTTTTCAAGAAAGATGCTTCCAAATTATACTCTCCCTGTGGGTGGCACCAACCAGAATAGGCTACTTCACAATAACAAACACTGCTCTTTCGGGAACTTAACACACACAAAAAGAGGTTTTCTTCTTGTCCATGTCCCAAGTCTACTGCAGGTTGGCAGCTTTTCTGTTCGTCATCATTCTCAAAGAACCTAGGATGAAGGAGGCTGCATGGAAAATGTGCTTCTAGCCTTGGCTGGGAAGACGGTATCACCATATGCTAGAGGGATCTGGAACCTCACCCACATGGGACACACACCACTTCTGCCTACGTGCTCCTGTCCAGAGTTAGGGTTGCATGGCCACACCTACCTTCAGGAGCAGAAAAGTGCCCCAAGGATAAAAACCAAGAAAACATTTGGTAAATAGTATTAATTATTCCCACAAAGTGAATACCCTTTGCTAGTACTGATATTAATTTTAGAAGTTTTGATAAAATGATAGAAATTATATCTGTTCAGAATTTAAAGTTCACTGATTACAAGTGAGCATAGACATTGTTTTATGTGTTTTACCTTTATTTTTATGAACTTTAGACCTTATATTTTCTCCCTGTATTTTAGTAATACCAATATTAACAATAACAACAAAGTAATAAAAAGCTCATATTATTCAGAGCACTTAAAATTGCTGAACACTGTTCCATGGAGATGCCAGTGAACTAGTAATCGATGTGTATGAATTTCTTACATATTTAGGGCATAACTTCTTCATCAAACACATTGCAAATATTCACCTAAGTTTCTTGGTCCTTTCATTTTGCCTATAATGTTGCCAATGTGATGAAAAACTACATCTAATCAAATCAATTAATGTTTATTCTTGAATTTACTTCTCTTGCTATTATACTGACAAATCCTTCCCCATCCTTAGATTAAATGTGAATTTATGCTGGAGAGGATGTGGAGAAAAGGGAGCCCTCCTACACTGTTGGTGGGAATGTAATTGGTACAACCATTATGGAGAACAGTATGGAGGTTCCTTAAAAAACTAAAAATAGAGTTACCATATGATCCTGCAATCCCACTCCTGGGCATATATCCAGAGAAAACCATACTTCAAAAAGACACATATACCCCAGTGTTCATTGCAGCACTATTTACAATAGCCGAGACATGGAAGCAACCTAAATGTTCATCAACAGAGAAATGGATAAAGAAGATGTGGTACACATATGCAATGGAGTATTATTCAGCCATAAAAAAGAAAGAAATAATGTCATTTGCAACAACATGGATAGACCTAAAGATTGTCACACTGAGTGAAGTAAGTCACACAGAAAGGCAAATATCATACGATATCACTTGTATGTGGAATCTAAAAAAAAGTACAAATGAACTTATTTACAAAACAGAAATAGGGTCACAGATGTAGAAAACAAACTTATGGTTATCAGGAGGGCAAGAGGGGGAGGGATAAACTGGGAGATTGGGATTGACATATACACACTACTGTATATAAAATAGATAACTAATAAGGACCTACTGTATAGCACAGGGAACTCTTCTCAATACTCTGTAATGACCTATATGGGAAAATAATTTTAAAACGAGTGGATATATGCATAGGTATAACTGATTCACTTCACTGTACAGCAGAAACTAGCACAATATTTTAAATCAACTATACTCCAATAAATTTTTTTTAAAAAGAAGAGCTTGTTGCAGAATTACATCTCAATATTTCTGATATTTCAACGTTTTTCTTTCACATGTATATATCTTTTTATTTTTTTTTTTTGCTTTTTTGAAAATATTTTATTTATTTATTTATTTATTTAACATCTTTATTGGTATATAATTGCTTTACAATGGTGTGCTAGTTTCCGCTGCATAACAAAGTGAATCAGCTATATATATATATATATATATATATATATATATATATATATATATATATATATATATATATATATCCATATCTCCTCCCTCTTGCATCTCCATCCCACCCTCCCTATCCCACCCCTGTAGGTGGACACAAAGCACTGGGTTGATCTCCCTGTGTGATGCAGGTGCTTCCCACTAGCTACCTATTTTACATTTGGTAGTGTATATATGTCCATACCACTCTCTCACTTCATCCCAGCTTACGCTATATCAATTTTTATTGTATTTCATGTGATAATAAGGTTAAATCAATCGTAGTAGAAAAAAATTAGTGAAACATCAATACTTTCTCATTTAAAATAAACTTACATTTAATCTCAGAATTTACCTTTTTCATCTCTTTGGGATGATATTGAATCATGATATGAGATCATAATCTATGGAGACTTTCCTAAACAGCTAAAAGTATAGACAAATGATACAACATGTATGCAAAAATATGTAGCAAGTAATCTTCATTTTCTCCATGATTTGTAAAGAGCCCTTTCCTATGCACTGAAATGTTCTATTAATATATGCTAGGCTGTCCTATTGCACTGATCTTATGCCTTTGCACTGTTATTGGATAGATGTGTGTCACTTCCAGGGAGAGGTTGGAGATATGAGACAGGATCAGTCCATGTAAACCTTTGTCACCTACATCAAGGTGTTTTGTCCTCAACCCAAGAGCAACAGAACATTACAGGGATTTTTTTTGTTTTCGGTACGCGGGCCTCTCACTGCTGTGGCCTCTCCTGTTGCGGAGCACAGGCTCCGGACGCGCAGGCTCAGTGGCCATGGCTCACGGGCCCAGCCGCTCTGCGGCATGTGGGATCTTCCCGGACCGGTGCACGAACCTGTGTCCCCTGCATTGGCAGGCGGACTCTCAACCACTGCGCCACCAGGGAAGCCCCATTACAGGGATTTTTAAGAAAGCTGGATGATGTTGCAAAGGAGAATGACAATAAATACCTGTGAAATAAAGAAGTGAATTGCATAAGCTAATGAACAAATAAATGAATTTTGCTGCAGACACATGTAAAAATGCTGCGGTAACAGATTGGATGGTCTTGAAAGATAAGAAAGCATTTTCCAGGCAGTGAAATGCCAGGGAGGGCTTTTTTAAGCCAAGGAGACATCTATGGTTTCATGTGAGAGATGATCCTTATCCCCACCACACACACACACACACACACACACACACACACACACACACACACACACAAACACACACATGTGCATTAGTACATCAGGATGATTGTTTGTGATTATTGGATTCTTTGATGGAGATTCCAATCCAACAAAGTCTTTAGGTTTGAGAGAGAGAGAGAGAGAGAGAGAGAGAATGTGTGCTGACGGTGATGATATGGAGGCTTACGGATAGAGCTCTCTTTACTTTCTTCCTACCATGAGGCCCCACTCTCCTGCTTCAGGGCTCATGCCTGCTTTGTGAGCAGATTGTCCTCTCCTTAAGATTACAGGTGATTCGATGGGATTTCACACTGTCAGAGCTGAATCGATTATGTCACAGTTTGGGTTGTGGCATTACATTTTGAACGGGAAGCTAGGTCAAGTTGACATTCTAAAAACATCTATTCTTTTTGGAGGAAGAAATAGGTAAGCAGTTTAGAAGGAAAGGCAAAACTGAAGAAGAAATTGGTATAAGATTATTTTGTTTCTGTCAGGGGAGTCCCAGGTTGGCAACCAGTGGGATTAAAAGGTAGAAGTTGGGGCTGGCAAGGGGCAGGACTGGACAAATGAACAGGGTCAGGGGGTGAGGGACATGCTATCCCCTGTGTGTTAACTGAAGGTTTGCCATTGAAGCGTATTGAGTTACAGGGGCGTGTGATCAGGTGTGGGTAGAAAGAACACACTAACAGCAACGTGGAAAAAGATTTTGAAGGCCAAGATAGGAGCCAAAGAGACCAGTTTGGAAGAAACGTGTTACGGTATTCCAGGAGAGGTGGCAGTCTATTAAAATAGGGCGCCATTGGTGGGGATGGAGAAAGTGAATCTGATTTAAGAACACTGAGGAAATGGAATTGCCAAGAGTGGGTTGTGATCTGTGTGGGTGATGAAAGAGAGGGAGGTTTCAAGAATGATGCTTGGAACATGGCTGGGGTGGGCAGACAGTTAGAGGAAACAAAATAAGAACAATAATAGAGTTCCTGAGAGAGCAGAATTGTCGTGTCCAGTTTTGGTGTTTCTGAGATCCAGGAGCTTGACAGCCCTAAGGGTGAAAGTCCACGTGTCCTGGGCTTGTCTCTCCACCCCTCAGGAAGCCTTCAGAGGGAAATGTGGGCAGCTTCACTGGTCAGAATCCGCAAGGCAAGGGGCAAATTACCAGGGACTCTGTCCTTGTTTCTTTGTTTGGAAAGAAATAAACAGGAAGAGCTAAGAAACAGTTGAAAAGCAAATTCCCATGGACAGCATCTTTGGGTGGTGATGCAGAGCTGTGTGTGGGCATCTGGCGACCATGGATACGTGTCCCAGCTGGCCGAGTTTTCCCAAACAACCAGACAGTCACAAGCCGTTCACCCGTGATCTGGAGAAAACCCAGCCGCCAACCTACATCACCTCTGCTGTGAAACAGACTGCTCTGGGATGGTTTTGAAACACAGGCAGGAAGTTGGGAAGCTGATGTCTGCTGATGCTGCCAGCTCAAGGAAAGAGATGAGTCTCCTGCTTAAACAGAAGGAACCCAGGAAAGGGACTGAATTAAAGGTCCCTTATCCTTCCTCTATGCCCCTACGGGGCTGTTGGCTTCACCCACTATAACACCAGAGATGCTGTCAGTCAGTCTCTGCAAGAGAGTCCCACTCAAAGAGATTTGACCAACGAGTTCAATGAAGGGGCTACTCGTGGACATGTAAGTCAGCTCAGGTAACCAGCGAGGGCCCAGGTGGCCTGCAATAGCAGCTAAAGAAGGAGGGGAGGGAAGAGCTCACCTAAGACAGGTGAGAGAGCTGGATCTGAGGAGCAGGGACTTAGAGGGATGGAGCCACAGCACCTGGGTCTGAAGCACAGACCTTATTCTCTGTCCCTATCTTCATTAACTATCCTCGACAGGAAACCAGGGGAGCTCGTGACTGCAGGCCTTAGTCCCCTTGGAGCCCAGGCAAGATGGAGGCCAGAAGAGATGGGCCGAGAGGGGCAGATGGAAAATGACCAGCACAGGGCTCTCTGCACGTAGTGTGGCGGATCAGACCAAATGTTTTTCCCAAGGGTCTGCTTAAGACTGTAGCTGTGCTTCTTCTGCCCTCCTCTGGCTGCAAGGTAGCCCCCTGGTCCTTCCCTCCGAGGGGGAGGGGCAAGTGGACAGGGAAGAAAGCCGCTGGGGAGGAGGAGAAGATGAAGGGGACCGATAGTGTGGGAGAGGGGACCCGGCATGAAAAGGAGGCGGGAGCCCCCTGTGCTGAAGGATGCACTTCTGTTCCCCTGATGCCCAGCACTGCCAGCTACTGCTGCCCTCCAGAAACCTCTGCTTAAGTCTTTATCGCCACTTGCAAAGGATTATCTGACAGTTGTCTATATCAAGGCTGGCTGCTTGTCATACTGGTCTGTTGTCACGGGGAATGGTGGCTGAATTCTCTTTAAAGAGAATAAAATTACTGTTGATAGTTCTGAAAGTAACAAGAGTCACAATCTAGAAAGACGGTGGAAAGCCATTTCCACCCTTGCCTGGCCATACACTTCCCTCGCCACCATGTCTGAACTGCCATGGCCACCGCCAGAGAGCTGACAGCACACGGACCAGGGTTCAAGTCCAAGGCCTTTTCTGGCCCCCTCCTTCCTCCGTATTGTAAATATGTGGGTTCTCTCAGGCCTTACAGTAGCTGAGGACAAGCTAATGCCAGCCCCGCCCTGATGATCTGAGATTTTCAACCCACCTATGGAACATACACACTCACACACCCCCACACACCCCACACACCCCCACAAACACTACCCACACACCCAGACACATCACCACACACACACACCACACACACTCACACATACTCCCCCATCCACACACACCACACACACACACCCCACACTTACACACACACCCCACACACACACCACACACACTCACACACACCACACACTCACCTACACACACCCTACACACACACACGCACATACACACACACCACACCCATCTACACACACACCCTACACACACACCTACACACCCACACACACCCTACACACACCCACACAGACATACACACACACACCACACACACACCACACACACCCTACACACACACAGACATACATACACAAACCACACACACCCTACACACACACCTACACACCCAAACACACCTTACACACACACACCACACTGCCTATACACCCCCCCACACCTACACACACCACACACACCTACACACACACTACACACACTCACCTACACACCCCCACATGCTACACACCTACACACCCACACCCACCACACACACCTACACACATACACACACACACCACACACACCACACACACCATGGAAACTCTCTGGAAGTCACCCACTGGGTTGCAGTGCTCTCAGGAGCCCTACAGCACATCACGCTGGATTGGAACTGGAGAACCCAAAATTCTCTGCCTCTTCCTCAGGTCTTCTCCCCACCCCATGCACAGCCCCATCAGGTAGGACACTGACACTCTTTGTCGCATACATACAGTTTCTAGCTCTCTATTAACCAGTCTGATCTTTCTGACAAAGATATCTCAAACTCAGTCTTTGAGTTAAATTTAAGGGCATCCTCGTGACCGTACATGTTTTATGGAAATGGTCTACGGTACCAAGGACTGAAATGTCACTGATACAGAAACCAAAGCTGTTTAGTGGATCTGTGTAGGCAAGGATGAATCATAATCCCTCGTGAAGGCAGCGTGATGAATGCATATATTCCTGTAGTAAATGCCTCAAATAGCAGGAGAAGGGAACCAGCTCCCAAAGAAGCTGATGAGACAGCCTTCATTTCACCACCTCCTTCCTAACTAAGATAGTATTAGCTAGTCAGTGAAATGCTCTGATTTCTTTCTCTGTCTTCCTTCTTTTTTTAAGTGAAATCACATGTTTAAGGGAGAGAGGTGCTGAATAGACATATTAATGTGAAGTTGCCATTTCTTCCAAGGAAGAGTGTGCCAGCAGAGTGCGGAAGTTGAGTATGAATTGTTTAGTCTTTTAGATAAGCATTTAAAAAACATTTATAGTTTCCCACCTAAATATAAAAGTAAGCATATATTGTTTTAGAGTACTTGAACAACATGCAAAGGCACACAGACGCACACACACACTCACACACACACACGCACTCAGTCAATTCTCCCAGTGATGACAATAGTTTTGCATATTTACCTGTATCCTTTATTTTGATGGATGGATAGATAGATAAATAAATAGATGACAGATCAGATGGATGGAGAGCTGATTGATTGCTAGATGACAGGTGGATAGACAGGTGGGCAGATATGAAGGTGAGTTGGAGCACTTGTACAGAAAAGGATAAAGTAGTACACAAGAATTGTGATGAAAATGGTGAGTACTTCTCTTCTTTAGTTAAGCACCCGCCTTAGTTTGAGTTCTCCTGGAACTGACCTTGAGACCAGGATTTGGGTGAAAATGGTGAATTTGGAAGGCGATCCCAGGAAGCACCAGTAAGAGTGAGGAAGAGAGAGATGGAGCGGGAGAAGGCCAGAGCGGGGTGCCTTCCGGAGCAAGTTACAACTGTGGAAAGCTGAGACTCCTGGGGCTCCAGGAGACTGTGTAGACTGCTCTGTGGGATGAGAAAACATGTACTTACCCATCAGCCTCCCATCCTTCATCATCTGGAGGCTGATTTGCTGGCACTTTCAGTCAGTCTCACGTGCACACCTCTGATGGGGGAAAACAGCCAGGGACGGAGCCACAAGTGCTTTAGGAGGAAGGCTGGGCTGTGAGCCTGAAGGGAGGGGTGTTCAGGAATATGGGCAGGGGGCCTCCTATGCTTCCAGCCAGATCCACCATGTCCGAATTCTCTCCTCCATCTCATGAGATGCTCTGTTGTCCTGTTGGCTCCACCTCTGCAGCAGCAGCTCTCAGAACTGCTCCTTCCTCTCTCCCTTTCAACCCTCAGAGTCTGGATCAGACCCTTACAACCTCCTACCCAGAGTTTCCCAAAGTGTTACCCACAGAACAGGAGTCCTATGAGCTTCCTTGAGAAAAAAAACTGCTCTAGGGATCAAATAACTTTTCTAAATTCTGCCTTATATTTATCCTCCTTGGAAATACACAGCGATCAGTTTAAAAAATGTTTAATTTTGTTTACCCCTATTATTGTAATATCCTTACTATAAGTGATATAACAATATAAAATTTATAACCCATGGATCTCAACTGAAGAAGTGCTAGATTATTGTAGCAACTTAACTTGTATGTCTGTTATCACTTCCCCTTCCAATACATATCGCCATGTATTTTTAAACTTTATTATTATATATATTATATATATATATTATATATATATAACTTTATATTATATATATATCAACCATACAGTTGATTAACAGTGTTTTGTTAGTTTCAGGTGTACAGCAAAGTGATTCAATTATACATGTACATGTATCTATTCTTTTTCAAATTCTTTTCCCATTTAGGTTGTTACATAATATTGAGCAGAGTTCCCTGTGCTATACAGTAGGCCCTTGTTGGTTATCCATTGTAAATATAGCAGCGTATTACCATAATTTTTATTCCACATTCAAGCTTCTACAATCCTGCTTTCCATCTTATAATTCCCTAATGTCCCTTCAAATATCATGTACTTTAGCTAAATTATACTCAGTTTAATTTCCCATTTGTTCCCTATGCTTTTCTGCATTCATTCATGGTTTATTATTTATTCATCTATGCATTAACAAGTCTTTTCTGACACGCAATTATCCCAGTGTTTAAAAGAAGTGAACTAAAAAAACTTCTCACCCTTTGCTAACATTTCTTTGGGCTCTGTCTAAATGTACCTGAATGTCCTGCAGGTGTCTCTTTGCTTGATTATCCCACTGTTACTCACTCATTCAACTGATATTCAGGTGACAATAGAGCATAAATAAATGCCCTGTCATATTTTTATCTGAAAGTCTTATGTATCTGGTGTCTTTATTCTCAGATCAGCCCCTTGGGGGAGTTCTATCTTTTGCCATTCTCTGGAGTTAATGGCACAAGAACACCTCTGCCCAATGTCTATTGACCTGAATAAGTCAGTCTCTTTAAAGACAGGAGGACTTGCCACTCACCAGCCTGCAGACACTGGGTCCAGTGTCTCCCAATGGCAGAAAGAGCATATGATTATCACTTGCTGCAGAAAGTGCCTGCCCACACATGCTGGTGACCTCCTGGTTGGCATTTCATGAAATATGCAACTCTTTAAATTGGGGATGCAAAAGAAACTTTAAAGGACCCATTAATCTTGTGAGAAGTGCCTGGGATCTCTCATGAGTAGGAACAGTGATGAGAGAAAAGCTAAACAAAGGTCTCGTTTCCATTTCTTATACTCAGTTGCAAATGAAAAGAATAAAACATAATATACCCCACATTTCAAGAAAGAGAGAGAAAGGTACTAACTCTCTGAATCCCTTAAATGGCTTTCTAGCAAAAGAGTATCATTTCTGTGTATATGGTGAGAAAGATGATTAAATGTTGGCCATTTTCTCCTCCCATAACAAAGCAGTTCCACTCTACTCACATATTTCAGATGTCATATTCAGCCCCACCTATTCTGTCTTTAATCTGCAGGTTGATAACATGAATCTGGGAGCATCTGTAAGCTCAGAAAAGCAGGTTTCTGGGGAAATGAAAGAATTCCCACATACCATAGAGCACATGCGGGACCAGGCTGAGCACAGACGTGAGCAATGTTGAGCGGGGCCTCATCACAGTTCCTGTTGCATCATCTCAGGAGGTCACAAGACCTTTGTTCAGTGTCCAGAGAGAAATAAAGTTTTTGAAAGTTTCCTCAGTAAGGTAGTCGTGGGCTGGAGTCTGTCCATAAGGAAGGTCTCAGATGAATTCAATTTGGAGGAATTTGCCCATCATGCTTATTTAGAGATGCTCCAAATGCAAATTCCTCAAACCAAATGCTAACCAAGAAGTGAGTTGTAGCCAACATCTCACAAGGAGAATCCACATTGAGCCTCCGATAAATTCTGAGACTTCTGGCTTTGGGATAGTCCCCAGGATAATTGAGAAGCTGGACTTAATTGCTCATGAGTTTCTGACAAATTACCAATCTGGCTGCTGTACTATTTATATGTCTCTCCCATCCCTCTCTCAAGAGATAAGGAATCTGGCTCTTTTTAAGAAATGGCTGACTGCTACAGGCTAATAAAGAAAGAATTTTTAGCAGGATAAGTGGCTTCTTGAATAAGAGATCCCTTTATTACTTCATGAATCAAAGTTAAAAGCTAATGTCATGAAGCTGAGGAATTGTCTGCACTGCAAAAAAAAAAAAGAAAAATTTTAAAAGTGGGAAACTTCTCAGTATGTTGGCTGTTAGTGCAGTTTATCAGAACTGAACCAAGAAACTTACTGAGATTGCCATTTTATTTTAGGGAATGAGAAACCCTAATGTCTCCTATGTGTCACTGACATTGATATCCAGACACATTTCTGATGCCACATTTGGTGTGTGTTTTATAGTTATTGCTAAAAGTAAAGACAAATGCTTGGGTTATTAAGCACATTACTGTTTTCCAATTACTGAGGACCTAAGGATAGGAAAAAAAAACAAAAAAACAAAGCAACCAACCAAACAAACGAAAAACCAGCAGTGCTAGGACTGAGGAAGAAGGAGCAGAATTACTGTTGAGGCACCCGGGGGATCGGGGTCACGGCCCAACCGATGCTTCCACCTGGCCTCAGTTTTCTGGAGTTTGCAACGCCCTGCATGACGTAACCAGGAGTAGTGGACTGCACACTCTTGAGAAGCGGGATTCGCCCACAGGACCCAGTCTCGCTGGCAGGTGGGAGCACTCAGTGGCACCGCTTGAGGACTCCTCAAAGCTCTGCGTAGTAATCAGGGGTTCTCGACAGGAACGGTCGTCGGCGCTCGCTGGGATCCGCGGAGCGTGTCCAGGGCACAGCACTGATTGACACGAGCAAAAGGCAGTCCTGACGCTGACCAGTGAGCAGGTGCCACCAGGTGCGGGGGATCACAGCGCCCGGGGCCGCGACCAGATTGCCGCGCGCGCCCTCTGCCGGTGGGAACGAGAACCTGCTGCTCGGGCTGAGTGGGCGGGGCCCGCGGGGCTCGAGGGGGCGGACAGGAGGGCCCGCAGGCGGGCTTCCCGGGGGACGCCTTTGCAGCCCGTGCAGCTGTGCACGCACTTGCGAACCGGTCTGTACCTCTCCAGAGAGCGGCCTTGGGGAGGGAGCCTCTGCAAATACTGCTGACCTTGACAACACAGAGGGGGCAGTGGGAACCGGGAAGATGGGAGGGAGGAACCCGGGAACCTCCCGGGTCCCCTTACACCTGCGTGTGGTTGAAAGAGTCACACCTTCTCCAGGAGAGCGTCAGCAGCGGGAAATCTAAGTCCAGCAAATAACCTTAAAACCAGATGTGCTACCCACGTGACCTGGGCTGCTGTAAATAAGGGGGTGGGCTGCTGCCTTTGGAACACCTTCCCCCGCCAGCTGAAAGCCCGCACAGAGGGTGACGGAGGGAGGGGTTCCCAAGAGGCATCTTCTCATGGGAAATGCCTCCAACACACTTCCTGTGGCCTTCTTGTCGCTTCACCGGCCACGTGTCCACCGCAGCAGGTGGCCGCCCACCGTGCCCCTCCTCTGCCTCGGACTGTTGATTCCCAGACGCAAAACCAGGGCTTTCATCCCCAGAGCCCAGGCACCCAGAGCAGCCGCTGGCCCGCCTGAGTGCTCTTCCAGTGTCTGGGGGGCAAATAAATAAAGGGACGGATGAATGAGGGGACAGGTGAGAGAAGAGAAAATGTGTCTCCCACACAAGTCCTCTAGAAATTATTCTACCAGGGCCTGAGATGGAGCCCCAAATCCAGGGGAGATTGCTTAGGACAAGGAAGGAGGGAAAGAAGGAAGGGAGGGAGGAGGGAGGGAGGGAGGAGGGAGGGAGGGAAAGAAGAAAGGGAGGGAGGAGGGAGGGAGGGAGGGAAGAGGGAGGGAGGAGGGAGGGAGGAGGGAGGGAGGGAGGGAGGAAGGAGGAGGGAGGGAGGGAAAGAAGAAAGGGAGGGAGGAGGGAGGGAGGAGGGAAGAGGGAGGGAGGGAGGGAGGAGGGAGGAGGGAGGAGGGAGGAGGGAGGAGGGAGGGAGGAGGGAGGAGGGAGGACGGAGGAGGGAGGGGGTTGCTTTGCTCAGACAGCAGCCCTCAATGCTGTTTTCAGCCTTGTCTTCTGAAGACATTTTGAATCCCCGCCTTCACCGGCTCCAGCACTAGAGAGCACAAAGGGACGCTGCGATCTGTACAGCATGGAGAACAGAGAGGCACAACCCACGTGTGCTGTGGTCCCCGTTCGGTTCTCCCCATCCCCGTCTGTCTCCTGTCATGGCCTCAGTGGTCAGTCTGGGGCCACGGGTGTGAGGGGGGGAGGGGCAGGGGGAGGGGAGGGCCCACACCCTCCGAGGAGAGCTGCTGTGACCAGAGTCACCTTTTAATGCGTTTTCCTCAAGAAACATCCAGGCTGCTGCAGCTGCTCTGGCATCTGAAAGATCCCACCAGCACCATGGAGTCTCCAGAAGCCCCCGCAGTGGCTCCTAAGGTCTGGCAATCATGGATCCCGAGGCTCTGGGATCTCCCCTGATGCTCTCATTTCCATGGTGACGGAAGGAAAAGCCCGCACAGAATCCTGCTCCCTGTCCACCCTGGCCTCAGTCTCAGTACCAAGACACCTCTCATTCCAGTGAACCCCCCCGGATGGCCATATCCCTTCCCCAGCTCTGGGGACACAGGGCAAGCACTGGTCTTTGGATGCAAGCAAGGCGCATCTCACTACTTACCCACACCGCCTGTGCTCAGCCAGCCGAACTCGAGCTCCGGTCCTTCCCACATTACCAGCACCACTGTCCTCTCCCGAGCTGCGCGGCTCCTCAGCTACCCCATCTTTCTCAGATGGTAGAAGCCTTGAAGACAGGACCAATAATAACTATTTCTCCATCTAATATGACTTGTAACTTAAAAATAATAGAATGCAATGATTTTTTAAATGAATAAGTAATTAGGAAGGAAGCCACTTCAGACAACTTTACTGGAGAGATCCAGGATTTGTTTTTCTCCCCACAGGATATTAAAATCAAAAACTTATTTGTATAGTAAGAATCTGGGCTGGAATGATTGGGTGCGGAGGGAGCAAAGTGAATGGAGAGAAATAGGAAAGGGGAAAGAAATGGGGAAGGAATGAGAGAGAGAGAGAGAGATCGACAGGGACACTTAGCAATCTACGGATTTGGGGAAGAATGACCAGTGCTACATGGGAGATGAGAGCCCTTTGGATTCCCCACTGAGTCTAGAAAATGCCTCCCAGGTCAGGGCAAGGACAGATGTCCCAGCAGACACAAGAAAGGTACTCAGCAAACCACCCTTTGTTTTCCTTGCCAAACCTCTGTGCCACATTTTCACTTGCCAGGGATGCAGCAGTGTCAAGTCCCCATCCTTCCTGTTTCCACGGAAGTGGGTGCCAGAGCAGTGCCAGCCCTGGAGGGACAAGCAAGTGCCCGGCGTGTGGAGAGCCTGGCATTTGCGAAAGCACCTGGGAAACCACCTGGTCCCTGGTCCCCTTCCCCGACCCAGGAGCAGGAAGCGGCCCCTAAGCTCTGTCAGCCAGTCTTCCATGGGCCTGCAGGTGATGCCAAGATGCTGTGCCCTGGCCAACTGCGCCTATTTAGCTGGGAGCACAGCCCATCCTTGGCCTTTGAAGTTGCAGGTGGATCTGAAGGCAGCTGCTGTCTGCATCCAGCTCTTAAAAATGATGTCCCTGGGCTTCCCCGGTGGCGCAGTGGTTGAGAGTCCGCCTGCTGATGCAGGGGACACGGGTTCGTGCCCCGGTTCGGGAGGATCCCACATGCCGTGGAGCGGCTGGGCCCGTGAGCCATGGCCGCTGGGCCTGCGCGTCCAGAGCCTGTGCTCCGCAACGGGAGAGGCCACAACAGTGAGAGGCCCGCGTAACGCGAAAAAAAAAAAAATGATGTCCCTGCAGCTTTACCTGTGACAGAAAAAAGGCAATTTACCCTCTCTATTGCAGATACTAGGAACCCATGATTTATCCCAATTAAAACTTTTTATTATAAATCTGGAAAAATCATTATATTATTATGTCCAAGGTAGAAAAGTTGAGTCTGTGTAATATGCAAATGAAGAGAGAATGTACAGTTGATTTTCCCCTATCCTAACTTAGGCTCTTTTGACAAGCATCACAGAAGCAGCAGGAAAATTAAACCAAGAGGGTGTGGTCAGAATGACTGATTCTTCGTGGGACTTTGGGAACTTTGATGAGAGAAGTATCTATGTTCTTTCTCTACTGCACATATTTTAGTTTTCTTATTGCTCTTCTTTGTTAATAAAGATGATGCTATAACCCACTTCAGAAGTGCATGTGCTTGGACTATTTCTAAGAGGACATAGTGGATTTGGGTGGATTATATAAATAGGGAAATTGACATTTCCTACAACCATGGACAGAACTAGGTTTATCTTCTGTGCTACACAACAGAGCAAAACACTTTGGTTCCGCTGGGATGGCAGCAGGGCAGACTCTGACCTGTAGCATGTATATTGGAGAGCTGGCCACCACTTTCTCCTTGGGGAATGTCCTCGAAGATTAGTTGGAGACTGTACACACTTGGATAGACGAAAGTAAGTGAGCAGCTTGCTGGGAAGGAGGTTCAAATTCTCACCCCTACAATGAAAGCAAGGAGCGCTCCCCTTTCCAACCGCCTCCCGCTGCCCATCTGGGCCTCTTTGCTCAGCATCTGAACCAAGACAAGTTCTGAAGCTCCTCATTTGCTGTGGGTTCTCTCGGCTGAAATTTGGCCTTGAAGGACATGGGACAAACAGAGGTCGCACCAGCGGGTCTCCCTGTATCTTTCAGCTGCTGAAAGACCCACCTTTATGTCCTTCACCGAAGAGCAGATGGACTTATAGCAGAGCGTGAAGAATGGAAAACTGGCCTTGAAAGGGGTCCATTGTGATTTTCAGTCTCAAGCAGGTGCCAGACATTACGTTTCTGCTTGAACTCCAAACAGCACTCGGCACCAACACCGAGCCATTTGTTAGGGGTCCAACGGGATAGATGCCCTGGAGCTCATCAAATGCCCAGGTTGTTTCACTGATTGCCCAGAGCCCTTCCAAACCAGCTGCGTGGCACACACTGGCTGGGAAAGATTATTTTCCAGATGGAACCCTGGCACCCTGAACAATCTCATGTATAGGCTTGGGCCAAGTGTTATGTGTGTTGTAATAATTATTTTCTACTTCTGGCCACTGCTGAGGTAGCTACCTGTCTTTATAAATCAAACATACTGAAAGCATACATCCAAGCCAATTTCTGCTCCAAAACTCCAACATCTTGCAGACTCTTTTGGCATCATTTTGGGGAAAAACTATACAATTGGGTATTGCTTCTTAATGCAACCCAAACTGTCAGATTCATCCAGGCTAGCTACGCCAGTTCTCCTCTTGACACTTTAAATCAGTGTGAAGATGCTGTCCTGTTGCATGGATCAAGTCCAAGCTCCCAACTGGCTCTCAGTATCTGCTGCAGTGTGGCCAAGCCTGCCTTCAACACTTGCATGTGACACGTTAGTGCCAGCCTCGCCAGGCTGCTCAGCCCTCCCTGTGTATACCCTTGATCCTTGTTCCTTGGGGGCCCGGCTCTTTCCATTTTGCTTGAGTATAGTATGCTTTTGGAGTCAGAGGGCTGGCAGGGAGGATGTTAATATACCTTTTCTCCCCTTCTGGGAAACACATTTCTCAAGGGCAGGAAGGCTGCCATTTCATCCTCCATAATATGTAGCTCAGGGCCTTGCACATACCAGGCCCTCACTAAATATCTGCTGATTAATTAATATGTATTGAATGAGTGACTGAATAAATGAATGACCGGCTTGAGGACAGTAAGCCAAATGGATGCATAACTCTGTTGGGTTCACGGTAATGAACATTTTAACTGATACTGTCCTTAGTCATATTTGGGGAAAGGTATAAAACTTTATCAGATAATTGTTTATAAAGGAATTTACATGCATGATTTTACAGCCATGATTGTTTTTTTCTAAATGGCAAATCCCATACTATTTGGGATACACAGAGAGCTCTCCATTAAAACTACTGAAGACACGCTTATTTTGCAAAATAACTGATCTCAACTTTTTAAAATTAACAGTTACCTCTATATACAAAACATGATCGATGTTCAAGACAATCTATACCTTGTCAATCAAGTGGACTCCAATTGTAAATTTTTTTTCTTTTTCTTTTAGCATTTTGCTGTTTAACATTATCTACACTTTCTAAATGAAATACACACACACACACACACACACACACACACACACACACACACTTTGGCCAATTCAGCATATTAATCTTAAACAATTTTAATGCTTTTGTTTTTATTATTAATGACCTAAGTTTTCTGTGTTTAGCTCAAATTTAACTCCTTCTTAGCTGGTTGCTCTGTTGCCTCAATTTGGATATTTAAAATACTTGTAATTGCTGTCTTTTCACTTATTCAATCAATAAATACTAACTCTCTGTTCTAGTTTCATTTTTCTAGGCTCTGAAATACTCCTGAAAATTAAACAGACAAGGCCCTCATGTTGAAGAAACAGACAATACATAAAGTAAGAAAGGAAACTGTACAGTAGTTTAGCTGATTGGTATTATGGAGAAAAACAGCCCTGGAGAGAGAGCGGGTAGTGCTGGGCAGAGTGGCGCAAATTTAAGTCAGTTGGTCATCGAAGCATCCTGAGAAGGGGACATTTGGGTAAAGCCATGAGGGAGGTGAGTGAGAGGCATGTGGGTACCAGGAATAAGATGCCAGCCCAAGGGAACAGTAAATAGACCAAGTGTCCTTGATAGGACATGGTCAGAGTGTTTGGCTGACATCTCATTACCTTCCCCCATCTGTTCAGCACCATTCCCAGCCATCACTTACCTGTGCTGAGTTCACGGTGCTGGCGTGGCCCCTGACCCAGGATCCCACCACCAGAAGCACCAGGGCTGTAACCACTCTCAGTGACTTTACTGGTGACTCCCTGGATCAGATCTGGGGTCAAGGTTATCTTTTCCTCTCACAATTATCACTGTCCTCTATGAGAACCATGGAGGTGTCTTCCCAAGGGAGCACTTGAAACGCCAGGGGCGCCTCATCTGGACCAGGGCTCTTCCCCCTTGTGATGGCCAACGTGTAGCCTTAACCTAATCTCCTAAACAAGATGGATTTACTTTCCTTCTGTATAATTCCACATTTAAATCATCACAGACATTTAAAATTATTCAGTTGCATTCACTCTGAGATGTGAGTGGGCAGATAGTTCATCACAGCTGTAATCACCACATTTATGCCTTGAAGATATGTTCAAAGTTTATTCCCACTCCAGAGAAAGTAAATTGAAACTATGATTCCATTCTAGTTGCTCCCATACTTAAAAAAAAAAAGTCATCACTGACACCGGCCTTAGCCTTTGCAACCTGCTTCATTGTTAGAAGACTTATGTAACTATTAAGCATTTCTCCCTCTACTCTGATTTAAGAGCATTGTCTTATGTTCTTTTCTCAGTGGGTGCATCTCCTTTACTTTATAAAACAATCTTTCATGTCTTCATGTCTCCATCTTCCCAGACGTGTAAACCTAATTTGTACAACCGCGGCCAGCTTCGTGCAAAGCTTTCAAATAGCTTTCTCCTTTCCTGAGTCTCTTCATCCAACAGCCAAGGATCAGGCATTTCTGACGCAGGGGAGGCTTTGAGAGAAAATATAACTGTCGGCAAGTGGAGAGGAATGTAAAGAATATTTAAGCTAAAGAAGGGCTGCCGTTTAGGCATCTGATGCAGGCCGGCTAGCTGTCAAGTTTACACTGCCTGTAACAAGTGCAGGCCTCTGGGCACTCCTGATGGAGGGAACCCACCAGCCACCCTGGAGTCCATATAGGAGGCCACAGAGTCCATCCTGCTGACAACCTTCACATGGTGAATTTTCTTCTCCAGGGGTCTGAGGACGTTGTTTGTCCTCTCATCGGTTTTTCAAGTTATTTCTGAGGTTCCAAGGAACTGGGCTAAGCAACGACGCTTTGTTCTCCTAAGTGTGCAGTTTTCCGGTAGGGAACAGTCTTTCTCTCCTGCAGTGGCATGTGGCTGTCCTGTAGAAGTCATACAGGTTAACTGCTTCCTGCAAAATGCTACGTGTTGCCTGACTGATGGGTTTATTTGAGTGCATAGACAGCCGCTTCCCTCTGGTGGGGTCTGGGTAAGTGAAGTGTGTCATATCCATGCTCCGTGTCACCACTCCAGTCCCTCCATCTATTACCCATGAGGGAAGCACGTTCCAGCATCATATGTGAGCACTGTGGGCTGGCTGAGAGGGATGGTGTAAAGCCAGGAAAGCATCCTTCACATGTGTCTGCGTGTCTCCCAGCGTTCCTGGTAGAGTTGTGTGGATTGAGATCTGGAAGAGATGGTGAATCTCATCTAGTCAAATCCACACAATTTACAGATATGCAAACTGGGGCTTTGAAGAGTGAAGAATCTTGTCCAAAGTGGCAGAGCCAGAATTAAATCCCAGGTTTTCTGAATGAGCAGTAAGTGTCATTCTGTGTTTATAACAGAATATACTGATAGTCAAGTTGGAAAAAAAAATACAGCATAATCATAACATGGCAAGAACAGAAGCATCTGTCAAACAGTGACAGATGGCAGTGGATAAGGAGGCAGCAGAAGAGGCAAAGAAGGGACAAGAACCAGTAAGTCCTGGGTTTCCAGCTGGGCAGGGCTGGGTAGGGCCTGCCTGGGAGAATGATGTTGGTATCTTCTTTCTCTTACTCCACAGAGGGGATTTTCCCTCCAGCAACTGCAAATCATCCCACTCATTTAGTGAGTTATTGATTTATCTGTTCAAACTGTCTTAAGTGCCTATATTGTGCCAGGAACTGAAATGACTGCTGGGGAATGAAGATTTAACACATACACTGGCTGCCTTCCAGAAGCTTCCAAAATAGCTAAAATTTTCCAAAGACAAAGAGACAAATAGCCAGTAGTGAAAAATACAAGAAACAATTAGAGTTCATAGGAGCTTCGCTTCTGAGGGTTGATTGAAGAGTATCTCCACACGACCCTAAGAAATAATGGGACAATAAAGGGCTGGTATCAATATGGAAACAGAGCATTAAAAGAAAGCATGGGGGTGGCAGAAGAGGGAGAGAGAGAGAGAGAACATTAGGGTCATGGATGTGCCCAGGCCCCACCCAATATGTCAGGAAGGTAGACACCCTAAGACCAACACATTCTCTCTGGGGCAGGTGCTCTGACCACAGGGAATCTACCAGTCCTTGAGCCCAGGTACAGGACTAGGTCACTGCTGGGAAGATGGGGGACTCCAGGGAATTCACAGTTAATGGCATACCATTGACATCAGTCTGAAAATTTAGCAGCAATCCACCTACATTAATGTGCTGTCTTCAACTTTCCATGTTGTTGTGACAGATGATTAACAAGGCAGTGCTTGGGGAATTGCCCTGCTACTCATTATGAACTCATGCAAAGCCATATTGAAGTAAACATCTGTCAACAACTAAGTTAGAGCCACCTAAATCCAGCCTCCTATGTCATCTATATGTTTGTCTCTGAGACAATGAAAATTCAGTTGTAAAATTAATAAGATGCATGTGCCTTATGCAGAATTGCATAATTATTTAGGATTAGTTTTCAAAATCCATATAATATGAACAGTCATACAGGTTTGCAATGCTCTTTTCCTTAATGTGCACACCCACATCAGAGCTCACGTATCACACTGAAGTCAGAGTGAAAACAGAGGATGGCATGTAAGCAAGACAAGAATAATAGATGCATGAGCTATAAAACCAACAAAATAAACTCAACGTTTAGATGTCAAAGTTGAGTTACAAAAGGAAAAGTGAAGAGATTTGGAAAGTAAAAGATCACCATGACAACGATCCCCACCCTATGAAAGCAAAATCTTAAGCTAGGTGTTTTCAATTTCATCTCTTAAGAAGCAAATCATTGAGATCCATTATTGGTTAAATATGACAAATGCAGTAAAAATGTCTTTTTAAGAACAGAATAGATATGCTCGTTGAGAATAACTAGAAATGCTGAAAAATATATTTTGCTTGAAGACATTGGAGCTCTGAAATGGTGGTGGGGACCACCCATTATTGAAGTGTTGGGGACCAAGACAGGAGAGATAAAGAAAACCAGACAGGTGAGCCCAGCATTGTAAGCTTTTTCCCTCCAGGAGCATCTTCTCATTCCAGAGAGATGACAGACTTGGAAACTACACAGAGCTTTGGATCACCCTTGTAGGTCTAAGGGAACAAAAATTGGAATCCAGGGTCTGCTGTAGGGGTTGGGGGTGAGAACACCCTGTATTGAGTTAGGTGTGTTGATTCCCTGCCCAGATCTTCTAAATGCTCTCCCTTTTTTTGTAGCAGAGCTGAGTTTCCAGACTTGCTCTGTACTCTCATCCCATCACCAACAATAGTAGAATAAAATCGACTTCTGTTTGCTTGCCTTCTCTGGTGCGATTTTTTTCTTCAACAACATCTATCTCAAGTAGTTAGAAAAATAAATAACAACAAGTTAAACCTAAATAAATTGAAGAAAGGAACTAATAAACAAGGGAATAAATTAATGAATACATACATGAAAATTAGATGAAAGGAACACATTTCCAGAAAAACATACCAAATCCTAAAAGAATAAATACTAAATGTTAATATCCCCTAAAAATTGAAGAAATTGCATGGAAAATTTTCATATGAATGTTACAGTCTCTAATCTTTTACCTGTGATTCCAACAAATGTTTAATGAAGATTAAGGAGGTAACAACATCAATTTTATCTAAATACTTCCAAATCTGTTTCTAGAGATACAGGGCTCCCCTGAGTTGTTGAAATTGATAGAAACTATTCCAACTCCTTTCCTAGACACAAAGGGTTTTTTAAAAGTGGAGGGCTTAATACAGGTGTGTTCAGAGATCTCCATGAGGTTTCTTAATGTGTTTTAAAGCTATTTGTGTCCTATTTGTTTGTCTCTGGAGTTATTTTCAACCTCTGAGTGAGTTAAGTCCACATCAGACCCAAGTAAGGAAACTGCTTCAGAAACAAATATTGCAGGTAAAGGCCCCAGAATTTGGTGCCATTCTAAATGGCTGTAGTCCTGACCCTCAGGTGTGCTAGAAGACTATACCACATGAACTGACTATCTTTCCCCAACCCACACCTGTGGACTGCCACTAAGACATTTCAGTCAATAAATGGATGAAATATATCTGAGTCATTCTTTATGGGTCAAGTTTAATATTAAAATAGTGCATACTGGGTGGTTGAGTGAAGCCTTGTGTAATAGAACAAACACCCAGTTATGCATGGACACCTGTGCTTGTCCACAGTCAGTCCATAAAAGATGGAAGGGCTCAAGGCCTTTGATAATTGTGTAAAATATAGTTTACTATATTTTCTTATCTAAAGAAAGTAGATATCATTTGGACGACCTCAGAGGTACCAGAAGAACAGCAAATACAGGTTACAACAACAATGCTGGTTCAAAATGTTGCAAAGCTACAGATCGGATGAAATGATGGTGGAGAAAGGGCAGATATGACAATTCTCTCAAGAGAGAACCGTCGCTGATGTAAATCAAAGATGAATGAACAAAGGGAACAGAACTTCTGCCCAGAGGGTAGGCATAGCAGTGACCCATGGGCCTGGCATTTTTATGGGCACCAGGACAGCCCAGTGAAGCACCAGTGAAAGGGGCCAACACTAGTGTCCAGAGGAGAGGGATCCTCTGGCAGTGGACTTACAACATTATGTTCCCGTCAGCAAAACTAGCACATTCATGGTGGTGGTACCTCCAAGTTCTCCTGGCCTCTTGTTCAGATTGCAAGCTCAGTAAACTCTCTCACTAGTGAACCACCCGACTGGCTTTCCTACCTGGGTCTAACTCACAAGGAGAAATTGTGCTTGTTTTGCCAACAGGAATGTTTCATTCTGAATAACAGTTAGATTGTTCATATTATAGAAGTAGCCATCTGGTCCTCTGGTTTTATGTCAGTCTTATGGGCTTGGTTTTCAAGAGCATGGTCTCCAAAAAATGGACCTTCTCAGTGTGGCAACAAAGTCATGTTTCTGAGCCTGCAATGCCAAGGTCAGATCCTAACCTGAAGAGCTATTAAGGATCATCCACACTGAGATTTGGGACACAACTCTGCAACATTTTACTGCCTTTGACCATATTCTAACTTCCACAATTTGAAACTTCAGTAATAGTATGTGCAGGGAAAAGTGAGAGTCATCACCGCTGGAAGATCAATTCTGAGAGGCACTAAAATCCAGGATGAAGGAAAGAAATAGAAAATGATGTCTGGTACTGGATGTATTATTGACAAAATACCAACCTGTAAGTGTTTCTTTATACCAGGAGAAAAAAGAACTTTCAAATTTTTCTATGAAGCAATAGATAATAAATACACAGTAACCATTATTATTAATTAGACTACATACAATATCATGAGTAATATCTTTATTTAGTGTCTTGCATTGTTTTATTTCAATGAAAAGAAATATATTTAGAAAGGCTTACAAAACTCCATTTAAACAGGATTCCAGTGCTAACTCCTGATTCTCTTTACAAAATCATGAAGAATTGTGAATCCTCTTACTGTGGGATTTTCAGCCTAGGGGGTGAAAATGTACATTGAAGACCACTGGATCCTGACCAAATGTAATTTTTTCTTTGCCCAAATGAGAGGACTCCCTCCAGGTTAACTCAGTCTGTACATTTTTTAAAAGGCATTAAAAATACTAGGTACTAAACAAGGTTAAATTATAGCAGTGAGACATCTGGGAAACCTTGGCCTTTCTTTCATCTCAACTAAATAATTGTCTCTCTGATCTTATCAACTTATAGCTAAAGGCTTAATAATCTCATCCCTGGAGAGGGAAAAAAAACACACAAAAACTCAACTGCACCAACTCTATGAGGAAAGGGCAGGACACTACAATGAGTTGGTGTTTAGCTCTCATCTCTTTTATAGCGGCAACAAACAAACGCTCAAAAAACAACCCTGTTTTTTGTGAAAAGCTATCCTGGGAAACACTTTGGCCTGTGAACCAAGGGCTTTTCAAGGCTCTTACACTCATAGGTGGACCACCCGTCTCAAAAGTTATCCTAAACAATGACCAAGTCAATAATTGTTCATGTAGTGGCCTGTGTCAATTCCATGCTTGATACTAGATTTCTAAGCACAAACAGGGCACATTTCCTGCCTTCAAAGGCTCACACTTATTAAGAGACAAAGATGTCTCTTAATAGATAATGATGCCCAAATATGGTCCTCACTGTGACAGCTTTAAAGGTGAAAAGAGAAAATCTATATAACATAGGAATTGTTATATAAACCATGGGAGACAGTCAGTGTATTAGTAGGAGTTTTCTAGAGAAATAGAACCAACCGGATGGATGGATGGATGGATAGATAGATAGATAGATAGATAAGGATTTGTTTTAGAGGATTGACTCACATGATTGTGGGGCTTGGTAAGCCCAAAACCTGCAGGGCAGGCAGCAGGCTCGAGGCCCAGAGAAGAGTTGATGTTGCAGTTCCAATATGAAGGAAGAAGTCCTTTTTCTTGGGGGACGTCAATCTTTTTCTCTTAAGTCCTTCAACTGATTGGATGAGGCCCACCCACATTTCTGGAGGGCAATCTGCTTTGTTTAATGTCCACTGATTTAAATGTTAATTTCATTTAAAAAATACCTTCATGGAAATATCTAAAATCATGTCTGACCAAATATATGGGTACTGTGGCCTAGCCTGGTTGACATAAATTCAACCATCACAACAATGTTACTTTATAAAATTAGAAAAAAAAACAAATGCTGACATAGACCTGGGGCTACTTTAGGGTTTTGGGCAAGGACTATGTGTTCTGTCCAGCTGATAACAGGGGAACTGAATGAAGCTATGGAGAAAGATTCCCTCTTCCTATTCAGAGCAGCCAAGCCACCCCCAGCCCCAAGCAAGAGATGAGGATTTTAATTAGTAGAAAGACTGATTCAGAGAAACTCTAGAACTAGGGATCCCAGGCACAGAAGAGATCAAATGCACAGCTGATGCTGGGGAACTTAATGAAATACTGACTATTGAAGGCCAGTATTCATTCTAACATCCTGCTTTTAAAAAGAACATATGCAGGAAACCTTAAAGAGCCAAGTAGGAGATTGTAGGGTTTGTCCCTGAAACTCAAAGGACAAAGATGAAAGGTGTTGATGTTGTCTGGTCCATGTGAGAATTCTGGCTTCCTACATGATCGGTGAAGAGTGAAGGTCATGAGCATACCAGCTGTCCCTCCCCTTCCCCACACCCCCATCCTGCACACACATTTGCAGAGAGCTCCTGCAGGGTTCTTTTTTGTTTTTTTCTGCCTCATTTAAAAATATAAACAGGTGACCAAGGAAAGACAGCCATTTGAGGAGAGCCTCTAACATGAAATAGAGAAACTAAAACAAACAAACAGAAAAGTAGAACCCGGCATAAGCAGGGTAAATGCAGGAGAGTAGAAATACCCACAGAGATAAGCACCCGTGAATTTGCATCCACATAAATAAATTGGAATACTATGAAAAAAGAATATCAGAGAAAAAGGAATGTACTCCAGAAATTAAATAGGGTAACTGAACATTAAGACAAACCAGTAGGACATCATGAGACAGAAAAAAAAAAAAAAAGGAAAACTCCCAGAAGATAACAAAAGATAAAGAACTGAGAAGGTGTGGGGGAGGTGGTAAAGATAAGGAAAATAAAAGAGTCAGACTATTGGCTCAACATTAACTATTCAAAGAAAGTCCAGAAGGCCAAGACTGATGGAATGGCTGGAAGTCTACTGTGATCGGCTGATAATGGCTCCCTAAAACAAGTCCAGACTCTAATTCCAAGAACCCATGAATGTTACCTTGTTTGGAAAAAAGGGTCTTTGCAAGTGTGGTTAAGGGTCTTGAAGTAAGGAGATTTTACTGGAATATCCAGGTGGACACTGACTGCCATCATAATTGGTCGTATAAGAGGCAGAGAGAGATAGGAAACACACAAATGAGAAACACATGAAGATGTAGAAAGAGATTCAAGCCATTTCATAGAGTCAGAGACTCGGAATCAGAGCGATCCAGCCAGACATTTGATATAAAGTGGCTCCTGTGTACCTGGCACACAGTGAAAGTTTCATACAGGCTGAAGCATCTTTCTGGCAAATAGACTGGTTCAAGTGAAGATCTGAACCTTGTCCTAGGAGTGAGATGCACAAAGTAAACAAGTATTTCATAGGAACTGTTCTCAAAAAATAACACCTTGCTTATACATAAGGAATTATTTTGGGCAAATAGTTTCTACTTGCATGGTGAAAATACTTCCTAGGATAGCTGAATATGTTGATAATCATAGAATGAATGGAATTACATTTCTTTAGTCATCAGTACCCAGCTAGGATGAGAAGAGGAAGGTGCAGTAAAACAACATGGTACCCACTGAGGAGGTCAGGGCTTGATGGATGCTGGTGGCAGGCAAGGCAGAGGACAGGGGGCTCTTGACACCTGGCAAAGGAGATAAGCTCAGAGGCAAACTTAACCCCTTTCCAGTTTTTCCCAGAAAACACAGAGCCACTTACAGGGAGTGAAAGGAATGACCAGGGCTGTCTTTGGCCAAGGTAGCTCAGGGTGATGCTTCTAGCTCTTGACACATGGTAGGACTGCATCTAAGAACACAGTCAACCCCATACTTTGGCTGGAAATGTGAAACACTGACATGTAACACTTGCAGACAGAAGGCACTGTGTGGCCAGCCCTGCCCTCTTCTCCCTTCTGTGGAAGGTGGAGGCTATACCAGCCCAGGTCCTGAGGGACCACATGAGCAGAGCCCTCTGGACATGAGGTCTGAGCAAAATATCAACCTTTGCAGTGATAAGTACCTGTGGCTTGGGGTTCCTTCTGTAGAATAATGTAACTTTGACTGGAACAGTTACTAGTTTGTTTTGGTTCCCTTTAGATGGATTAACAACCCCTCTGTGAATCTTCCATATGATGTATTTTTCTACAAGTGAAGGATGACGATAAGCAATTTTTCCAGTAAAACCATGTACAGATTATCCATTAACTGAATCAGTGGGCTATTGATGCTCTGGGCTTTAATTTCATACTTTGCATAGAACTGTGCTCTTATAAAATTTGAACCATTAAAATCATTTAAAATAGGCAATATGAAGGCATATCATGCATAGAAGAAGAGAAGTATGATTGTTGTTTTTATAGAATGCATACTAAGTAACTTAGGAATCTATGTTCCGTCAGTGAGAGTAGGACTACATCATTTAGTATTAGTAAATATTCAAAGTCATTGCACTTCCCAACTGCTGTGTGATACTTTGAGAAGAGATACTGTGAAGCTGGGTCTCCGCAGGTAGAGTGTGTCTTCCTGAGACTGTGTCCTGTTCACCCTGCAGACCCATTGTATAACACAGCAAGTAACAAATAGCAGACAAAAAATTAAAAACTTTGTGAATAATCAGTATTTCCAAATTTATATTTTTCCCCTATTTTAAAATATGACACAGCATGCAGTAAACATTGAAATAGATTTTAAAAATCTTTTAGATGGTCAAGCAGACATAAAGAAAGCTGGATATGTCAGACAGAGAAAGATAAATGTATGATATCACTTATATGCAGAATCTAAAAAAAATGATACAAATGAACTTATTTACAAAACAGAAACAGACTCACAGACTTAGAGAACGAACTTATGGTTACAGGGTGGCGGGGGGGGGAAGTGGGGTAAAGGGATAGTTAGGGAGTTTGGGATTGAAATGTACTCACTACTATATTTAAAATGGATAACCAGCAAGGACCTACTGTATAGCACAGGGAACTCTGCTCAATATTATGTAACAATCTAAATGGGAAAATAATTTGGAAAAGAATAGATACATGTATATGTATATCTGAATCACTTTGCTGTACACGTGAAACCAACACAACATTATTAATCAACTATACTGCAATATAAAATAAAAAGTTAAAAAAAAAGTACTTCACCCCAAAGAAATGGTGAAAAGCTTTGCTGGATTTCACAGTTTGCCCAATGGTCGTTAGGATAGCTGGTGATGCAGATGTCTTAAACAGGACCAATCTTTCTGCTAGAAAATTTGGCATGTGGATTATATTAACATATGGCATGAATTTCTTAAATCAGAAAGAGTAATATAAACTACCTGACTCTAAATGTTTGAAATAGAACAGAACTTTTATCATAGGCATATATTAGTTTCAGAACAAGGGCTCTAAGATAAGAGATTCCTAACTATTTCAAAATTGTGAAGTCACAAGTAGAAATGTCAAGAAAGTGGACAGCCAGTGCTGTTTATGAGGAATTTCTTGCATATTCTGAATGACGGGGTTGTATAGAATAATTTCAGGAGAAAGGCTTCAACCATTTTTTGTGACATCAGCTGTGATTTCAGAATTTGGTATTGCCTATTCCTTGTGAGTTCCATAGTGTCGTTTCTACAAGCTACAAGTGCAATATACACCTCATGGAAGGAAGGCTTCTTTGGCTGCATGTTAAAAAAATATTCACCCAACAGTGAGGGGAGTTAATGTCTCATCTACCTGGAAGTTTGGAGGTAAGTTCTTTCAGCGTTGATCAGATCACTGACACATCTCTGTCATCAAGGACCCTGTAATTCCCTTCCTACTATTATCCCCAGTTTACTGGCTTTTACCCTGAGTATCGACGTCTAGGATTGCAAGAAGAAACCTTAGTTCCAGATATAATATCTTCCCCCAAAAGAGGAAGGGGAATTTCTTCTGAGGTACATCTTTTATCAGGATATTAGACTTTCCCAGAAGTTCAACAGCAGTCTTAGATGTAAATTTCAAAATCAAAAGCAAAGTCAGACGTTGTGTTGTTTTCTTTTTTTTATTATTTGTAAACATTTTATTTTATTTATTTATTTTTTAACATCTTTATTGGAGTGAAACTGCTTTACAATGGTGTATTAGCTTCTGCTATATAACATAGTGAATCAGCTATGCGCATACGTATATCCCCATATCTCCTCCCTCCCACCCTCCCTATCCCACCCCTCTAGGTGGTCACAAAGCACCAAGCTGACCTCTCTGTGCTATGCGGCTGCTTCCCACTAGCTATCTATTTTACATTTGGTAGTGTATATATGTCAATACTAGCTGTTTTCTATAACCACTCAGCCAACATCCTTGCCCTTTATATGCCCCTCCTTCATGTATTAAAAGTGCTGGATGTCTAAAAGCTACATTTCAAAATTTCCTTCCAGCTGGAGTCCTGGGTGATAAACTGTCAGTGAGACACACTTAAAATGTCCAAGTCAGGACTGAGATAGGACCCATCTTGCTGATGCTGTGGTTGCCAGAAGATCAAGAGGAGTGAGTAATTCAGTGACTGGAATCCACATTTCAGTGTCTAGATGGCCGCTCTGTGGTCAGGTGGTCATGGCGATGCTGGTAATGGCAGAAGCAGCAGCATCTCTCTACAATCCTGTGCCATTGAAACTACCCAGTGATACCTCTGACTTTCCCTCCTCCAGCTCTTTCACTTAATCCCTGTGTTAAATGACGTTCTACTTGAAAAGTTCCATGTGGATTCTATTTCCTGCCTTGAGCCCTGACTGGAGCACAGTGACTGGTGTTGGACACAAGACCTATAGTCCATGAGGGTATTGCCACCCAACACGTGGAAATAAAAAAAACTGACCTTTCAGCAAAAGAAAAAGTGGGGAGAGGGATAGTTGTGAGGTGAGCAACCAACAGTAACTACCTTGCATCGTAAGTCTCTAATACATTTGTCTTACCTAAAAGTGATTCCACTCTGCATGGTTAAATTATCTGTCTGAGGAGTCCACGGCAACAGCTAATCCCTTTTCAAGAATAAGATGCTCACGTTCATGTTTCTCGCATGTCTGGTGCAATATTGTTTTTCTATGGAGGTGAAACAGATCCTCTTTCCCTTAAGTTTATTGTGCAACTTTGAAGTGATTAAATTTAAGGATATGACACTTTTTAATTCATTCCACCCATGTATTTATGCCTTGTAATAGTTCTAGTGTTCTGTACATATTTTATACATTTTTTTCAAACCTAAGGCCTACTTCTGTCAAATTAATTTGAAGTTACCTTTTAAAAATATACTCTGAGAATTTTTCATGTTATCAAATTTAAATTCATTTGACAATAGTCATCTCCTCATATAAAACATATTTCTGTAGGTTTTAAGAATGTATTCAAATATCTTTCATATCATGTTATATTTTATTGGGAAAAGTATAAATTCTGACTGGTTACCTTTATTCACGTGCCAAGACAATGGAGACCCATCTCATTCCAGATTCCGTCTTGGAGAAGCACACTAATATATCAGTCCCCTTCTCAGAGTATGATGGCGGTGGCAGGGCACCCAGGGCTGGTCTTTGACCTGTTTGCCAGCAGATTTAATCCTTAAACCTTCCCTATGCTAATCTATAGCACAGAATATTAGCTCAACGGGCTGCAAGTCCTAGGCCCCATGTCAGCTGATTCTTCCTGGTTTGGACAATGGCTGGTACTGGAGGGAGATTAGAGGCAAGGTTGTGGGGAAGGGAGAGGACAAACTATTTCTCCACATCTACCTTGGGTGCCATCTCTGTAATTGCATATTTTTCTGTCTGGCTCAGTCTTTTGCCCCAGTATTCCACCCTCATGTTCTTTTCTGCGTCATGACCTCAGCCTCTGCCCTGGTAGCACTACTCACTGGCAACATCCAGCCTTGAGAAATTGCGTATCGATTCATCTCTGTTACATCACTGCTCCCATTTAGCTTCTTAGCTTTTGCATTGCTGTGTAAACAATGCCCTAGATTAAGTTCCCTGTATTTTGAGCTGTAGAGCGGTTTCTTTTTTATATGGGCTGGTGCCTGAGTCCTATCCCCAGACATGGACACATGAAACTGAAGGTGCTTAGAAGCTGATGATTTTTCTGGAGGAGCTGAATGCCTCAAATGGACTGCACAAGCGAGGAAAACTTGTAATGAGCAGCACAACCCAAATTTGGGGGCCAGAGATTTTTCACACAGCCAGGGAAGACAAGAGCAAGAAAGATCTGTCAAGATAGGCAAATGAGAAAGCGTTTGTTTATACACCGGGGTGTGGATGCTTGCCAGCTTCTAGGACTTTGGAGAGTCCAACCAGACACATTACAGTGAGGCATCCACTTTCAGTGCACTGTGAGCTCGATCACCAAGTATCTTCTGAACAAGAGAGGAAGATATGGGCTCAGGTGGTGTTATGTGATGGTCCTTAGAAAGCAGTTTTCCCTATTGCCTTGTCATTGTGTCGGAAATGTCACCCTTTTGGAATCACAAGACTACTGAGTATATCCCCAGAAATCTTGGGGCCATGACGTCTTTTTGGCTATTTCCCCTGACAAGAGTTAGAAAGCCATTTCATAAAAGAAAAGAAAAAAACACTGAAAATGAGATGTTCTTATAGAGGAGCCAGGAATGATATGGAAAAGATTATGTAGCCAATGGGGCATGGTCCCAAGAAGAGAATTAGGGGAATCTATGTGTAAAATTAGAAAAGTAAATACACAGTATGCCTTCTTCGTGACGTTGTTGGTGGCTGATGACCCAGGCAGGGTACTATTACATGAAGCCCCACACCGAATTGCCAGGGCAAAGAAAAACAATTTAATAAAAAGTTACATACAGTATTCTTCTGTTTTTTTATCAAGCTTCTAAAGCTGCCGGATTTGACATTTCTTTTCTGAAATTAAAGAATTATTTGGATACTAAACTGCCAATAACCAACATTCAGTTCTCTGAAAGAAGTGTGGTTAGAAATGAACATTTTGGTGTGACAAGTTTGACAGTTAAGATAGCAGCCATATACAACCTTACACTAGTTTCTCATTGTTCTTTTATCAATTTTCTGTTTTTGAAAACACTTATAATAATTAAACTGATAGTGATTGGAAATGCACACCCACACATACATATTTGCACACGCATATATGTTTGCATTTTAATAAGATGGCATGGCAATGTGGAATTTAGCCAGATGCCTGAGTCCCCTTCCTTCAACTAAATAAACTATAGCCGACAGAATTCATTTGTTCATGTGGTAGTGGGGATTGTGGCTTCCCCTTTCTTAACAGATAACTCCTGGGGCATACAATCATTTTCCTGCCTTAGTTGCTTAGAGTCTTTATTTTCGACCTCTCTAAAACTGAAAGAAAGCCTGATTTTACTGCAAACTTTCTCCACTGAAGTGCTGGAGAAACTTAGACTGGTGCACTTCATTGTTATACAGAACCGTTGCAAATCTTAAATGAACATGTCAATTATTCACAAGTCTAAGGTCCTGAATGCCAACTATACATTATTAATCAGCACATGTAAATATTTTAAAACCCTGGTGAGAAACACATTCTGTGAAAGCCCTTCTGCAGCAGAGTGGATAAACAGCAATTTTTAAAGCAAAGGGTGGTGGTCATATAACAACATTTATTCAAAACGCCACATAATAGGGTTAAGAACATGGTTCAGAAGCTTTTTTTCATTCCATCCTTATCATAAGGGGACTGGTTTCAATGCCACAGCCATTAATTCAATGTGCTTAACCTTTGCAATAACCAAATCTATTGTTGGTTCTTTTTAATCAGCTCTGCGGTCTCTCGCAGTTTTTATCTTGAGTTAAAATAATTGTACTTTAGGTGACTTAAAGAGGTGTTTCCATTCTATCCAACATTTCATTATCGAAGTAAAATTTTTTTTCCCTATTTCTGCACCTTTAATTTTTCTTTTCCTCTGAAAGCACTGTCATTTTCCCCTTCTCTGCCCGTTCAATCCTACCCTATCTTTAAATTTCAACTTCTCATCTTTGCGTTCTGTGGATATTTCCCTTTACCTCTCAGTGGGAATTAACCACTCCTCCCGGTGATTTTATTTCAGTTTCCCCAAGCGAAGTGTAAACTCAGTGAGAGCAGCATCTTCTTTACCTCCACACCACTGCAGTGTGTGGTACACGCTGCACCCAGAAGTGCCTCAAAAACTATGTGATGAATCATGCTGAATGAACGCATACATTCCACCCATCCTCAATTTGTAGGTATCTGCACTCAACCCAAGAAGAGCTTTTGTTCTTTTTTCTAGGAAGAAGCATGTCCTCATGATTAAGAGACTCAGCATTGAAGCTGGTAGAGACGCGGGTGGCATTTGGCGCTCCTTAATGGGCTGCATGAGGTTTAAATGAAATGATCTAGAGAAACACTGGGCCCAGCGCCGGGTCCACAGTAGGTGCTTGAGAAGTTGTAGCTAGCGTTTTTCACTCTCTGTTGTTACCATCGCTGTGAAAGCACATTCAGGGCGACAACCATAATAATAGACATCTGTTGAGTCACCTAGATCCTGGACATCTGGAGACCCCAGTTCTGCTAAATTCCTCACCTAACTTATCCTCCAGCCAGCACCGGCAGAGGCCGTGAGTCTAACTTACCTTCATTACAGAAAGAAACAAAACCCCAATTGGAGTCCTTGAAATACAGCCTAAGCATTCTGCTGGCTAGCTCTGGAATTTCCATGAAAATTTTCTCATTGTTGCTCATTGCTAAAAGATGCAATATCTTACATGAGGAAGAAAAATAAAACACTGGACTTAATGGTATTTATCATTATTTCATCAAAAACAAAAAGGTTAAGTACAAAGTAAGTTTTGTCAACTCTGTGATCACGTGGGGAGCGTAGCCCAGCAGTTGCGAATGCAGACCTTGGGTTTCAATCCAGCCCTGTCACTCATCAGCAGGGTGACCTTAGGAATGTTTCTGAACCTTTTATTTAGTGGCTCCACTTCCTCCCTGTGAAAAATGGAAGCTAACATTCGTCATTCTCTTACGAGAACTCTCGGAGGATCAATTGAGTAAAGTGATTAGAACAGATCCTGGTGTGTGGGGTGTGTACACAGATATTAGCTTTGTGGTTTTTAATAACTCTCAAATCACAGACAGGAACTCTGTGCTTGCAGACCAAGTTGCATAAAGCCAACAGATCCAAGGGCTTTTAAATTCCCTTTGAATCTTTACCAAATGCTACTGAGATATTTTTAAAAGTAGGAAGAGCCTTCTGATGGGTCAGATTCCCAGTTTGAAAGGGTAGGATTGGGTTTTAGTAGAACACCCATCTTTACAACCTGTATGCAAATGCTCTGATACTGCCTTCTTCAGGGTCCTTTATCACCAAACTGTTGTAAATCTTGTACTCTATCTCGTAACAGAGTTGGTCTAGTTTAGTATAAAATAATATTTTTTTAATATTTAACTTAGAACTTAAAATTTCCCATGAAATTTTCAGTAAAATTGAAGTTCCCCAAAGCTTCAGAACAAATTAACCATATGTTTCCCAGCAGAACCGACTTGATCGAAGTCCCTGCAAAGTGAACTTGACCTTCATCAAAAGGCTGTACAAGAAGCAACTTCTAATGGCACCCTTTGAATTTTACACAAAATTGTTAACTATGAAATCTGTCACACTGCTCAGGAATCTACCAATTATCCCCTAACAAACTCCCTCAGAGGGTGAGGTCAAGAAACTTCAAAAAAAAAAAAATTAGATAAACCAGTTTCTTCCTAGGACACTCGGTGCAGACTCTGCCCCATTATCCCTCATTGTGCCTCAAATTTCCCCTGTGCCTGTTGATTTCTTGGCTTTGGAACTATTTCCATCTTTGTTGGATTTGCAATACCTGCATTTTGTATTGGTTAATTTTTACCTAATTTTGAAAACAAGTGCCATTACGTCACTTTTTGGTATTTAATCTTTTCAAATAGTCAAAGTGCTTTGGAAAATACACCTTAATGTAAGCCTGTTCCAGACTCTTTAGAGTTCAGAGAGAATATAATTATGGGGACTAACACAATGAAATATTTAGGGCCACGTGCCATGGAAAGCTGGAGCGCTGTGCCTGCTTGCATATGCTGACAATGAGAAAGGCCCAGAATTATAATAAATGTCCCTGCTCTGGCTTAATATAGAGATCCTAGATTTAAGGATATCGATTCTAGGCAACCACCTGAGACTAAGTAGAAAATAACACCTGATATATTAAGCTCCTGCCTCTCTACGTGGCTAAGTAGCTGGTGGCAGCTTTGAATCAATAATCTGTGCTCCCACTGGAAACTTAGAACAGACTTGGCTGGGAGATCTTATGTGAGAAACAATAACCTTCTGTAATTCTGTTTCTCGTCCTCACCTGTGTTGCCACTGATGACCTTGGTCCCCAGAAATATGCCATGATTCACAATCTGGTTAATACAGATTTTAAAAAAATCAGTAGAGAACACTGTCATGGTTTTTTGGGGTTGGTGGCAGAGCACGATCCTTACGAAGATACACTTAATGTTAAGAATGTGTTTTTTTGGTGGGGGAAGAAAAATCACAAGGTATTTGCCAAGGATTTGGCTGGAAATGCAGATGGTAAAAACATGTTTCTTAAGTGTGATATTAATCTGGAAATTACCAAGTTTATGCGTAGTGGAAGAGCCTGCCTCCCTGCATCCAGGTCAGGCTGCTAGATCCGTGAATAAGGCATCCCACATAGAGCCAAATCCTGGCATCCACAGGGTTTCCAAAACGATAAAATGACAGAGTGCTTACCTCAACTCCCTCAGGCGTAGATGGTTCACTCCTGGCCATTTGCAAGACTTGGCGAAATCAAAAAGAACATTAATATTTATAAAGAGACATTTTAGTCAAAAGTCAAGAAAGTAGGCTATGAGGAGGATCTAGGGCCTGAGTATTTTAAAAATATATGAAAGGCCACTTTGAGTACAGACTTTATGTCCTCCAACAAACAAGGAGACCTGATGTGCTCAAGACACAACTGCAAAGACACTGCCATCACCCTGAGGGCACGTTGGCTCGTAGGTGCAATATGGTGCAGTGAGAATCACCAGCTGCAATAATGGCACTCAGACTGCAGAAGGACCGCAGAACAATATCCGAGCTGCCCCTTCCCATAATTTCTCTACACGCAAAAATGCAAAACGGGGCTGGGGTATTATAGAAGAAATGAGATGCTTCTGTCTATTTTTCACATATGTCCTTGTCAATGCTGAAATTGTTTACAATAAAAAAAGCCAATGGCAACATCAGTATCTCCAAGACCACCTTGTTGATGGACTCTCTTGCAACACCTGTGAATGAAAAGTCCACTCACCAGCTGCTCAGGCCAAATGTGATGGACCAGACGCCTCTCCTTCTCCCACCCCTGTATCCAGCCCCTCAGCAAGTGGTAATGTCTCTGGGTACAAAGTACATCTAGATTGTGGCCAGTGGTCACCACCTCCACTGCTGCCCTCTGTCCACATCTCCATCATCCCCAACAGGTCACTTCTGTGGCCCTACCTGCTTTTCTGCTTCTATACCTGCTTCACTACAGGTTCTCAACACAGAGTCAGAGCCACCCCTGCAAAATGGGGATCAGACCGCATCACTCTTATGGACCCCCTCTGAGATTCCCCATCTCACTAGGGGGAAAACCAAAGTCTTGAGGCTGACCAAGAAGGTCCTCATGTGACCTGCCCTGCTGCCAGCCCCTCCGTACCCTCCCCACCTCCTTCAGGCATGTGCGGTCCTTGTCTTCTCTGCAGAGCACACTTCCTGCCTCAGGGCTCTTACACCTGCTGTGCTTAGCACCTGGTGTGCTTCCCTCCCCATATATGTATATATATCTGTTAAAATGTCACTGTCTCCCTGAGGAATTTGCTGACAACCCATATGAAAGAGCAAATTACCTCTTTTGACAGTTCTGTTCCCGGCATCTATCAACATCTGACATGTCTGCTGGTTATCATTTGTTTTTGTTGTTGAATGATGTATCCCCAGTGTAGGCAGGAGTGCCTGGTACATGGCAGGAAGTTAGGAAATATGCACTCTGGGAATAAACATAATTATAAATAGAATAGATATTTTATTAACAACCCATAGGTCATTTAGAAAAATGATCACTCGTGAAGAACCCTGATATGTGGCAATATCATGTTATTATGTGTGTATATATTATGTGTGTGAATATGTGTGTATGTGTGTGCATACATATATATACACATCTGTCTGTAAATTTGTACGTACGCAAGTATGTATAACTTCATGATGATCAATACCTGAAAGAATTATCATTTTATAATTTTCCTGCTTCACATATATGTTTGAATCAAAACATATTATAAGCAGTCCTTCAAGGATGTGTTGTAATTATTCTTTTACAGACCTTAAAATCTTTTTTTCAGTATTATCTAAGTTTATTTCTTTTTTGTCATTTTTATCAAAGTTTACTTCTGATCAAATCTTTTGTCTTCTTTTGATGAACACACTTGATTACATGCGAGGGACAAAGAACACCACAGATATAGCATATTATCTTTGAACTTGTCTCTTTGTCTTTTGCTGAATGTTATACTCTACTTTCTGAATGTCTTGCTATAACTTCAGATACAACAAAAGCAACTCCTTCTCCTTCTCTGATGGCCTACCTTATGACAAGTCGCTCTGTCTAGCAGATTTTGTTTGTCCTGCAACATCGGTGAGTCCATGGGCGAACATGACACATGTGGTCCCCCTCTGAACTAAAGAGACGAACAAGACACATGGGGTCCCCCTCTGAACTAAAGAGGCAGGCTTAGAACAAACTCTGATAAGTGATGGGAAGGAAATGAAAAGTTGGGTTAAAGGAGGGACACATTTTAGAGGGAAAGGGTCTGGGAAGACTTGTTTTGAGGAAATTATTTTTGAGTGGGGACTTGAGGAATAGTAAGGAAATAGCAATTCAAAAGATAAGGAAGGAGTGCATGGAATTCTTCCAAGAGAGGCAGCTGTAGCCCTAGGTCAAGAAGGGGCTCAGTAAGAACTGGGAACTGAGAAAAGATTAACAGGATGTGAGACAAGAGAAGGAGGATGAGAGAAGATGAAGTGGGAATACCAGGTTGGGATCAATTCACCCAAATTCCTGCAGGGGGTTATATTTTATTCTAAGGCACAATATGCAGCCTTTGAAAAGTTTTAAGCAGGCAAATTAAATGATCTGATTTATATTTCAAGAAGATTGCCTGGTGTGTGGAGAATATATTGAAGGGAGCAAAAGAAAAAAGAAGATACAGAAGATACAGGAACTTTTTCAATAGGCCAGGTGTGAAAGTAGAAGATTCAGAGAAGTGGGAAGATTTAAGATATAATCTGAGAGGAAACTGAATTTACTGAGCACTGTGTATGGAGAATTGAGGGGAAAAGAGAATCAGAAATGAGCAATGATTTGTGGCTACATGATTTCCAAAAATGTGGAAGTTTGGAGAGGAAATATGTGTGAGGGGAATCAAGAGCTCAGTATGGACAGATTAAAATGAGGTGCCTGGAAGTAATTCACATGGAGAGTTCAAGAAGATGAGAGGAAAGGACTAGGATGGAGAATTAAAATGGAAAGTCATCCACTTACAGATAATATTTAAATCCACAGGAATAAGCAGTAAATTGTAAAGCAAGTACTCGGGCAGGGCAAATGCTGAAAAGACTAAAGGGGAAAGCAGAAGATGAGCATGAGGCAAGGAGACCAGGCAGCTGTGAAGTTAAAAGCAGGAGGAACCCCAGGGAGTGCCCTTATTGAGGTCAAGAGAGCATTTACTCAATGATGGGGTCATCAACCATCACAAACAATGCTGAGAGGTCACGTAAGATGAGGACAAGGCCATCTATGGGTCTAACAGAGCTGTTGTTGATGACCTTGAAAACTGCAGCCTGGGTGAAGTGACACCAGCGGAAGCTGGGTTGGATGCGGCATCAGAGTCTTATTGGGGCTGGAAGCAGACACCTCTTTAAAAGTTTAGGCATAAAGGGAAGCAGAAATATGGCACAGTAGTTGAAAACAGACACAAGATCAAGGAAGATGATGGAAGAATGAAAAGCATATGGTGTAACAGGAATAACTGGGGGAGAGTTAATGACCCAGGAAAGAGCAGGGTTAATTGAAGAAACAATGGCTTTGAGAAATCAAGGTGATGTGGGCTCCAGGAACACAAGTGAAGGGACTTGCTTTTGAAAAGAGGATTAACAAGACAGACCAAATGCAGGTAGAACTGTGCAACGGGGAAACCAGAAAGTTTGAAATAAGGGTATCAATTTTTATTGAGACTTGTTCTAGAAAATCCTACATGCTCATGCCCATCTCAGAGACTGCTTCCTGGGGAACCAAACCTTCAAGAGCCGACTTGACGCTCCAGTCAACACCTGCTTTTCCCACCAGACCCTAAGCACCATGAGGGTAGATGAGGACAGATGCGTTGTCTCTCATGTTTATTGCTGTGTCTGTCACATCTAGAATAACTCCTAGCACTAAAGAGACATTAATTAATATTTACCATATGAATGCATGAATAAACAAGTGAATAGTTCCCATATTAAAATTCTTCTATAGTAGAGGTGAGAATTTGTTAAACCCAACATAGAAATTATCCCAGGCCATGTTGTAGAACTTTGAGCAATGAATCCATTCCACATTTAAACATTTGAATAAATTTGAACTTGCCTTTAAAAAAAAAAAAAAAAACCTTCTGGCCTTACAAATGATGACCCTGTAAACCGACTGCATGCAGCAGTGAAGTGTACTGTTGCCAGATTTAAAAACAATGTCCAATTAAATTTGAATTTCAGACAAACAGATTCTTTTTTTAGTATAAGTATGTAGCACACAATATTTCGGACATACTTATACTTAAAAATCCATTGTTTATTTGAATTTAACTGAGAATCCTTTATTTTTATTTGCTAAATCTAGAAACCTAGTGAAATAGCCCTTCACCAAAGTAAAACACTACATTTCTCACAGTAAACCATCACCTGGGTCATCTGCATCCTGAACATTTGTTATCATTTACCTGCTCTTTAGTTTCCTGCTCTAAACCTCAGTTGTGAAGTGTCAGCTAGGCAAATTCTATCAAAACCGCATTCAGACAACTAGTATCATGAAGAATGATTTAGAGGAAATGTTAACAATTTATTTTCCCAAGACAATTTTAGTTTCTCACTCCGTTAAGTGTGAAAATAGACTCTATTCAGTAGAACATGTTACACACTGGAATTCCATTTACTTTGGTTCCCAGTAGAATCAACTTCAACAGATGAATCACACTTTCATGTGACACTAGCCATGCTCATAGCCCATGTAGGATGGGCATCCTCCTCTTCCCCTCCAGACTTGGTCTTACTGCTCCACCTGGCTCCCTGTTCCTTGGTGGTAGACCATACCAGGGCTCCTTGTTCTTAGATGTCCTGTTGGACCAGCCACAGAGGGGCCCCAACAGCAGGTCTGTGGGTGGGAGGAGAGTGAAGTCAGGGTCTTGCTTCCTTCGGCATTCTTCCTGCGGGGAGGACTGTGCTGGCTGCATCTTTCCACCAAGGGACACGGCACCTCTCAAGGTGGCCCATTCTGTATGATTCTCTGTTCTAGCTTCCAGTAACCACGGTCTCCCCACACCACTCATGCCTTCAGGTGGTAACAGGCAGCCCAGACATCATAGTGGCCCTAGAACACTGCAACATTCCCTTGGCTTCCCTGGTAAGTAAAGTGATACAAGGGTGGAGGAGTTAACAAGGACACTAGCTTGGATGAACCATCTGGATCCTGCCGGTTCCTGACCACTAAACTCTCCAAGTACCAGACATATGGGGATATCTTTTCATTTTATCAGGCAATTGATACTGAGGACATGATTCATCATGTTCTCTCTCAGAGTGGAATAGAGAAACACCACTCTTACTTTCCTGTGTAGTTCCTTTCTCTTCTCAGCCGTCCTGTATGTGGTACTACGTCTGTTCGTCTGTCTGTGTGGCGGAGGAGGAGAGTGGGAGAAGAAACAAATGACAGGAAATATATGAGGTTGTCCCTTGGTCTCTGCTGTGGTAATGGGTGAGGAATGGACAGGAACTGTTTTATTTTTATATTCAAATAAGCACTTATTGAATAATTAGCTATAAAATAGATAAAATCTGTGTAATCTTGCATATTTCCATTTTCACCTTGACTATTAGAAAGATAAGAAATGATTTTTCTTAGGTTGGATATTAAAATATAATTTATCTTCTCTCTTTTCCTTTTCTTGTGATGTGAGTGTGTGTGTGTCCTTACAGTGCAGGTATTACTATATTTTTATTTTCAGTGTCAGCTGTCCTGGTGTCTCTTTTCAAGTTAGGACAGTGTCTATATTAATGTAGACAGGAAGCTGCTAAGTCCTTTCCTCCCACCCATTAGGGTAGCAGAGCTCCTAGGATGATATCACTTATTTTCTATTTTTTTCTTCTCTTGCTCTCTTTCTCCACAGATGATGTAATTTTCTTGTGAGGATCTTTTCCCAACAATGACCAATAGGGATGTTTATTGAATGCTACTACTCCCTGTAAACTTTCTCTAGTGAGTGAGTAGTTGTTGATGGATGGTTGGTGAGGATGGATAAAGAGACAGGTTTTCCCAAGACCAAACATGCCTCAAAAAGGTTGTGAGTTTTCCTTCTCTCTCTGGGATGACCATGACAGTGTTCAAACTCTCCTGGAAAGAAATGTTTCATCCACTGTGTTTCCTCCAAAGGCTCCTGTTATTCAAGGGAATTCATAATAGCCTGCTCCATCCTTCCATTTGGGTCAAGGAAGTGATGATCTTGTGTTCCCAAACCCTCAACCTGCACCTCTAGTCTGAAAAATGAATCAGGAAGCTGGTATACCCACAGTTCCACGTATCCTGTTTCCAATTTCCGCAAGGTCATCACCTTTGACCTGGAATCTGTGTTCACCTACTGCATCCAGCCTTGGCTCTATGGTGTGATTCCTATCTGTGTGATTCCTGGGTTTGATCCTCCAGTTACTAACCTTATATTTCACAAGTTGTTTCTCTGTCTTCTCATTTATAGACACCTTGAAAAGTGGCACACACAATCAAGGTTAGAATACATTTTTTAGGAAGATGAGGATGAGGTTTACTTAGAAATAAGATTATCACTGTGGCATTTCCAAAGAGCAAAAGGGTTAAACATTTTCCTCTTCAGTAAGTTTTGCTGGGAAAACTGGACAGCTTCATGTAAAAGAATTAAATTAGAACACTCCCTAACACCATACACAAAAATAAACTCAAAATGGATTAAAGACCTAATGTAAGGCCAGACACTATAAAACTCTTAGAGGAAAACATAGGCAGAATACTCTATGACATAAATCACAGCAAGATCCTTTTTGACACACCATCTAGAAAAAATGGAAATAAAAACAAAAATAAACAAATGAGACCTAATGAAACTTAAAATCTTTTGCACAGCAAAGGAAACCATAAAAGAGACAAAAAGACAACCCTCAGATGGGGGAAAATATTTGCAAATGAAGCAACTGACAAAGGATTAATCTCCAAAATTTACAAGCAGCTCATGCAGCTCAATATCAAAAACAAACAACCCAATCCAAAAATAGGCAGAAGACCTAAATAGATCTTCCTCTAAAGAAGATATACATATTGCCAACAAACACATGAAAGGATGTTCAACATCACTAATCATTAGAGAAATGCAAATCAAAACTACAGTGAAGTATCAGATCACACCAGTCAGAATGGCCATCATCAAAAAATCTACAACCAATAAATGCTGGAGAGGGTGTGGAGAAAATGGAACTCTCTTGCACTGTTGGTGGGAATGTGAATTGATACAGCCACTATGGAGAACAGTATAGAGGTTCCTTAAAAAACTAAAAATAGAACTACCATAAGACCCAGCAATCCCGCTACTGGGCATATACCTTGAGAAAACCATAATTCAAAAAGAGTCATGTACCATAATGTTCATTGAAGCTCTATTCACAACAGCATGAATGGATAAAGAAGATGTGGCACATGTATACAATGGAATATTACTCGTCATAAAAAGAAACGAAACGGAGTTATTTGTAGTGAGGTGGCTAGTGATAGAGTCTGTCATACAGAGTGAAGTAAGTCAGAAAGAGAAAAAACAAATACTGTATGCTAACACATATATACGGAATCTAAAAAAAAAAAATGGTTATGAAGAACCTATGGGCAGGACAGGAATAAAGACGCAGACGTAGAGAATGGACCTGAAGACACTGGGAGGGGGAAGGGTAAGCTGAGACGAAGAGAGAGAGTGGCATGGTCATATATATACTACCAGATGTAAAATAGATAGCTAGTAGGAAGCAGCTGCATAGCACAGCGAGATCAGCTTGGTGCTTTGTGACCACCTAGTGGAGTGGGATAGGGAGTATGGTAGGGAGATGCAAGAGGGAGGAGATATGGAGATATATGTAAATGTATAGCTGATTCACTTTGTTATAAAGCAGAAACTAACACACCATTGTAAAGCAATTATATTCCAATAAAGATGTTAAGAAAAATTTAAAAAAAATAAGTTAGGGTCCACGAAAACAAAGTCATGGAATCATGCCACAGACTGCCAGGCAGGAATATATCTTGACACAGGTCCTGTAAGCAGGACTTGCAGAGGCTCAATGAGACCCTGATGTCAGTCTAGCCATTAGGTGTGGTAACTCCCGGTGGAATAGGAAAAGCATCCTCGCAAGGACGTGTGCAGGCACAGCTTCAACAATTCAGCAACCAGAAATGGGGCTTATTTGGCACAAGATGTAAACCAACCTATGAGACAAAGGAACAGAACTACCAGCAAACATTGCCTATCACAACAAGCCAAAGGCTAATCTTAGCTCACCAAGGTCATAAACTCCTAGAGAGCGGAAACAGCTAGATGGCGGCAATATCATTCACAAATAACATTAAGGTTGGGCTGACTCTGAAATACATGTTCACAAAATTGTCATGTGAGATGCAAGCTAGTATATGTAGAATGGCTTATCAGTAGGGTCCTACTGTATAGCACAGAGAACTATTTTCAATATTCTGTGATAAAACATAATGGAAAAGCCTATGGAAAAAATGTGTGTGTATATATATATATATATATATATATATATATATACACATATATATGTATTACTGAATCACTTTGCTGTACAGCAGAAATTAACACAACATTGTAAATCAACTATACTTCAAAAAATATTTTAAAAAAGAAAAAAGTAATAAAAAAATAAACTAGCTTTAAAATGTGGTAAATAGTCAAATACTAGACAATTATTTTTATAGTTTACATTCTTTAAACATTTGGAATTCGGGGCTTCCCTGGTGGCGCAGTGGTTGAGAGTCCGCCTGCTGATGCAGCGGACATGGGTTCGTGCCCCGGTCCGGGAAGATCCCACATCCCACATGCTGCGGATCGGCTGGGCCTGTGAGCCATGGCCGCTGAGCCTGCCTGTCCAGAGCCTGTGCTCCACAACTGGAGAGGCCACAACAGTGAGAGGCCCGCGTACCGCAAAAAAAAAACATTTGGAATTATAAATTTTGACATTTATAGTAATATAAAACAGTTTGCATATTTTTTGAGTCTCCATTAATTGTGTTTTATTTTTATCAAAGTAAGAGAAATAAGTTGGTTAAAACCCAGATCTTCTTCCTTCCTCCTGACTTCTTGGTGACTTTCTTCTGTGTCTTTGGGCACCAGAGTTCCACTGGGAGGTGCTGCCTCTGAGAACTTTTGCTTGTTAATGACTGGGCAGTCACACACTAACAGACTAAGATATGACTTCTAGCAAATTAAAGAAAAAGATTCCATAGGAGGCTTGTTTACCTCTGAACACAAGGTCTTACTGAAGCCAAAGTTCTAAGGAAGTTTACTTAAACTTCAGATTTTAAAAAGTTATTTTTTTTCATAAATATCCAATATTTTGGACAAATTTCCTAAATGTTGTCTTATCTTGCTCCTTGTATATAAAATTTCTTTTGTGTATATTTAAATAACTTCTCTTATAAAGTATCTTTTGCTTAATTAGAAGAGGGAAGTTTATAGCAATTCAAACTCATCTCAATAAACAAGAAAAATCTCAAATAAACAATCTAACCTTACTCCTAAAGCAACTAGAGAAAGAAGAACAAAGAAAACCTAAAGTTATTAGAAGGAAAGAAATCATAAAGATCAGAGCAGAAATAAATTAGATAGAAACAGATAAAACAATAGCAAAGATCAATAAAACTAAAAGTTGGTTCTCTGAAAACATAAACGAAATTGATAAATATTAGCCAGACTCATCAAGAAAAAAAGGGAGAGGACTCAAAGAAGTAAAATTAGAAATGAAAAAGGAGAAATTATAACTGACAACACAGAAATACAAAGGATCATAAGAGACTACTACAAGCAACTCTATGCCAATAAAATGGACAACCAGGAAGAAATGGACAAATTCTTGGAAAGGTGCAACTTTCCAAGACTGAACCAGGAAGAATTAGAAAATATAAACAGAAAAATCACAAGTAATGAAATTGAAACTGTAATTAAAAATCTTCAAACAAACAAAAGTCCAGGACCAGATGGCTTCACAGGTGAATTTTATCAAACATTTAGAGAAGAGCTAACACCCATCCTTCTCAAAATCTTCCAAAAATTGCAGAGGGAGGAACACTCCCAAATTCATTCTATGAGGCCATCATCACCCTGATACCAAAATCAGACAAAGATATCACAGAAAAAGAAAATTACAGACCAATATCACTGATGAATATAGATGCAGAAATCCTCAACAAAATACTAGCAAACAGAATCCAACAGCACATTAAAAGGATCATACACCATGATCAAGTGGGATTTATCCCAGGGATGCAAGGATTCTTCAATATATGTAAATCAACCAATGTGATACACCATATCAACAAATTAAAGAATAAAAACCATATGATCATCTCAATAGATGCAGAAAATCTTTTGACAAAATTCAACACCCATATGATAAAAAATCTCCAGAAATTCTGCATAGAGGGAACCTACCTCAACATAATGAAGGTCATGTACAACAAACCCACAGCAAACATCATTCTCAATGGTGAAAATCTGAAAGCATTTCCTCTAAAATCAGGAACAAGACAAGGATGACCATGCTCGGAACCCTTATTAAACATAATTTTGGAAGTCCTAGCCACAGATTTCAGAAAAGAAAAAAAAATAAAAGGAATGCAAATTGGGAAAGAAGAAGTAAAACTGTCACTGTTTGCAGATGACATGATACTATACATAGAAAATCCAAAAGATGTAACCAGAAAATTACTAGAGCTAATCAATGAATTTGATGAAGTTGTAGGATACAAAATTAATGCACAGAAATCTTTTGCATTCCTATACACTAACAATGAAAGATCAGAAACAAAAATTAAAGAAAGAATCCCATTTACAATTGCAACAAAAAGAATAATATACCTAGGATATACCTCCCTAAGGAGGCAAAAGACCTGTACTCAGAAAACTATAAAACACTGATGAAAGAAATCAAAGATGACACAAACAGATGGAGAGACATACCATGTTCTTGGATTGGAAGAATCAATATTGTGAAAATGACTATAGTACCCAAAGTAATCTATAGTTTCAATGCAATCCCTTTCAAATTGCCAATGGCATACTTAACAGAATTAGAAAACAAAAAATTACAATTTGTATGGAAACACAAAAGACCCCGAATAACAAAAGCAGTCTTGAGAAAGAAAAATGGAGATGGTGGAGTCAGGCTCCCTGACTTCACACTATACTACAAAGCTACAGTAATCAAGACAGTATGGTACTGACACAAAAACAGAAATATAGATCAATGGAACAGGATAGAAAGCCCAGAGATAAACCCATGCACATATGGTCACCTTACCTTTGGTAAAGGAGGCAAGAATATACAGTGAAGAAAAGACAGCCTCTTCAATAAATGGTGCTGGGAAAACTGGACAGCTACATGTAAAAGAATGAAATTAGAACACTCCTTAATACCATACACAAAAATAAACTCCAAATGGATTAAAGACCTAAATGTAAGGCCAGACACTATAAAACTCTTAGAGGAAAACATAGGAAAAACACTCTTTGACGTAAACCACAGCAAGACCTTTTTTGACCCACCTCCTAGAGTAATGAAAATAAAAACAAAAATAATCAAATGGGACCTAATGAAACTTCAAAGCTTTTGCACAGCAAAGGAAACCATAAACAAGACCAAAAGACAACACTCAGAATGGGAGAAAGTATTTGCAAATGAAGAAACAGACAAGGGATTAATTTCCAAAACATAAAAACAGCTCATGGAGCTCAATATAAAAAAAAAAAAAAAACAAAAAAAACAAAAAAGCCTAATCAAAAAATGGGCAGAAGACCTAAATAGACATCTCTCCAAGGAGGACATGCAGATGACCAAGAGGCATATGAAAAGATACTCAACATCACTAATCATTAGAGAAATGCAAATCAAAACTGCAATGAGGTATCACCTCACACCCATCAGAATGGCCATCATCAAAAATATCTACATACCATAAATGCTGGAAAAGGTGTGGAGAAAAGGGAACCCTTTTACACTGTTGGTGGGAATGTACATTGATACAGTCACTATGGAGAACAGTATGGACATTCCTTAAAAATCTAAAAATAGAACTACCATACAACCCAGCAAACCCACTACTGGGCATATACCCTGAGCAAACCATAATTCAAAAAGAGTCATGTACCACAATTTTCATTGAAGCACTATTTACAATAGCCAGCACATGGAAACAATCTAAATGTCTAATGACATTGGATAAAGAAGATGTGGTACATATATACAATGGAATATTACTCAGCCATTAAAAGGAACAAAATCAGGTCATTTTTAGAGATGTGGCTAGACCTAGAGCCTGTCATACAGAGTGAAGTAAATCAGAAAGAGAAAAAAAGTCATATATTAATGCATATGTGTGGAATCTAGAAAAATGGTACAGATGAACATATTTGCAGGGCAGGAATACAGACACAGACATAGAGAACCAACATGTGACCACAGTGGGGGAAGGAGAGGGTGGGGCAAATTGGGAGATTAGGAATGACATATATAGACTACCACGTGTAAAGTTGGTAGCTAGTGGGAACCTGCTGTATAGCACAGGGAGCTCAGCTCGGTGCTCTATGATGACCTAGGTGGGTGGGATGTGGGTGGGTAGGAGGCAGGTGTAAGAGAGAGGGGATAAATGTGTACACAGAGCTGATTCACTTCATTGTACAGCAGAAACCAACACAACATTGTAAAGCAATTATACTCCAATAAAGAAAAAAGGAAAATAACTACAGGAGGGTAAAGTGACCTCGTCACTCATTGCTATTTTAATATTTAAAATTAGATTGTGGCTCTCACATAGGGTTACTAAAAGGGTATTAAGTTCTTAACGAATATATTTTTTTGGTCTACCATTTGCTACTATTTTATTATTCATGTGCTGCAATCAGACATGACAGATATGACTTCCTTTTTTTAAATGTTGATTTTCCTTGAGTATATGAAGAGAATGTCTATGCTTGTATATTTACTGCATCTGTTAATTTCTGGGAAATGTGATTTTAAAATACACCTCCTATGATGATTATGGATTTGTTAATGTCTCTATTTTTTCCCATCAGATTGTACCTTATGTGCATGAAAATAAATTCACTAGTTGCACAGAGCTCTGAGGTTTGTCTTTGGCTTGGGATGATTGACAAAGATTCAATCAAAATGCAGACATTCACTGATCGCTTACTCTGTGGAAACACTGTTCTAAGGGGTCACCTGTATGAGCTATTTAATTCTTATACAGCAGCATGGGGAAGGTAATTTTATCATCTCTATTTTTCATTTGAGGAAATTAAGGCAGGGAAAGCTTAACTGGCTTATTATTGACCCTGGACTGTCTCTTGTTATTAACCTTTAATCATTAATACCTGTCATTAATAACTGTACCCATATAGTTATGTGAAATATCGTGCTTAAGTTTCCATCATACATTTCTCTGATGCTATAGACAGTTCAAGTGAGAAACACTCACTTATGTAAATGAATTCTGGTGCCGTCCAATACACACATGCACAAATTTGACCACAGTACCATTTTGTATATATTCTGATATATGTATCATATTTTACATATGTATAAATGTGTGTGTATTTATATATAAAGATACTGGGGAGGGAGCCAATGGACATTCCGTGACTCTCTGCCAGGACCATTATTTGTCCTGGAGGGAGGTCTGTACCCCCAAAAGGGATAGCAAATGTGACCATGTAAAGCAGTCACAAAACATAAAAACATATCTCTTCAGCCATATCAGATCTTAATGTGTCATGTAATGAAAGAACATTTTCTCCTTCATTCACTTACACATTCGCACATTTGATTGATGAGTTGTCTGTCACGCCTTGGAGCTGGGGATGCAAATGTGAGTGTGCCAGACACACCTGCTTGTGGAGATGGAGCCTCACGCAGCAGGTGTGATCAAGCACAAGCTGAGCAGAAGTGGTAAGGAAGAGGTAAACTCTAACTTGGGGAAAGGAAGTATTTCTGAGTGGAGTCCTGAAGAGGGAGGAGCAAGTCAGGGGTGCACACCACGGGGAGAAACTGCTCCTGCGGGAAAGGAAGATCAGCCAAAGCCGCACACCAAGAGCTGTGTCGTCGAAATCTATGCTCTCTTGTACTAAGTAAATCCCTCTCAACCTTTCTTCATACTCATTTTCCTCCAAGGAGGATGTTCTAAAAAGCAGCTACGATGCTCATTAGGAAAATGGCAGAATTTGGGGGTGAGCTGTGAGCAGTAAAGTCTGCTATCTGTGCTATGATATCCTGGGCTGTGATATAAACACTGGAAATTGCACCACGTAAAATGTTCTCATGAGCAATGGATCTTTTAAAGTTTGGATAAGTGCTTGAAAAAAGGGACCTTTCAGCAAGTATTATATCCCCTTTAAAAGAACTTTAATTGTATTTTTTTGAAAATAATCACTTTGGGTTCTAGGCACTGCAAAATCAAATATCACCAAAATAATTTTGATGCTCTGACATATTTATTGACCAAAAAAGGGTTAACCAGGTCAAGCTCTGTTTGCTGTCGCCAGAAACTTGTGCTATAATCGTGTGTTTGCATATATATAGCTCCTAGATGAGAAGCACAGTTTGAAAGTGAATTTTACTAAAATGTATAGCTGTTGGCCCTGAATTCCGTTTTCATTACTGAAATTTTTATATGCTGTGTACACAGCTGTAAAGTGGTCCAAACTCTTCTCCCCCGTGGAGAGCACCGGTTTTCATACCACCACCAACGGCTTGAAGATACCACTGGAATGACATCTGTTTTCAGGCTTATATACATTTAACAAAGAGCGAGACAAAACATAATTTCCTCTTCTCTGCAAAAGGAAGAGTAAAAGCAGGGCAGTGCTTTTAGAATTGACCTATTTCTTGATGATTCAACCAGGATCATTTCTATCCTTGCCTGATCTTCCAAACATCAAGAACAAGAAAATATGATGTAATGTTGAGTTCAATAAACCTTCACTTGTTTATCATACTAATTAAGTACTCACAGCAATTTGACCAGAGCTGAGCTGAAACCTACCTTCTGTTTTATACGGTTCCAAGAATAAGAGTGGGTTTAAACTGAATGACAAGGATAGGATTTCTATGGTTAACCATATCCCATACTGAGCAAAAGCAACTGGTTTTCAATGTACAGCTGTTTCATCTATTTATTTATGAATAGGCAGCAAAATCTATACTTGACAAATTTTTGTCAATTCTCAATCAGCTTGTTCTGTACATTTCAAAGAAACAAAACTCTATTTTCTTAAGTAGAATTTTGAGGTAAAATACATATAACATAAACTTTATCATTTTCAACTGTAAAATCCAGGGGCCTGGATCCAGTACGTTCATAATGTTGTGCCAGTGTCACCCCTAAATGGGGTGGAACTGCTACGCTAAGTGAAAGAAGGCAGACGCAAAGCCACATGTTATATGATCCATTTATATGAAATAACCAGATTAGGCAAATCTATGGATAGAGAAAGCAAATTTGTGCGTGTGAGCCAGGGCCTGGGGTAGAAGGACTGTTTAATGGGTATGGGGTGGGGTTTTTACTTGGGGTATTTGAAAAGTTCTGGAACTAGTCTTCCCTCATGGTCAACTCAGTGTCACTAATCACAGCTGTCACAGGGGAAAGTGCCTGATGGGTTTGGAGACCCTATGACTGAGCCTGCCATGTTGTCATTTTCTATCATCAGGCCATCCAAGACCTCCCCAGGCACTTTTTTGGGACCTGTTTTTGCTCTAAAGCAATAGACAAACCACCCGTGAGCAGGAGTTAGTAGAAGGGAGGATAAGTGAAGTCATTATCCTCTACCTGGCCTGGGACTTAAGACAGATACTGGAAGGGATTAGCTTCATCTGCAAGATGAGGGAATTAGACCAGGGGATTGCAAATTCCTTACAGATCTGAAATTCTGAGACACAAACAAAAACAAAAGAAGAATGACCAGCTCAGATCTCTATGAAGATCTGTTGAGTTAGTGGAAGTTAGAAAGAGACAGGGCTCCTTCAGAGACCCCCTGCTGGATTGAAATCAAATTTGTTTTAGGACCAAGTTGGCATCTTGCAGGGGAGCAGTATCTTGAAAGCCGGGCATGGCCGCTTGGGCAGCTTGCATGGATGGGGAGTGAGAAGTGCGGAGCACGCAGAGGAAGGACCTAGAGAGGATTTGGCCCATGGACCAGGAAGGCACCTTTTGTCCTTCAGAAGCAGCGATGCTGATTGAGGGGCAAGAAAGTGGTAGATAAAAGAGACATTTCCAGGACCTCATGGATGATTTAATTTACCTGAGGATGTGTTGGGAGCCACTGAGGTTGGAAGCAAGGCAAAGATGAAGATGGTATGTCTCTTCTAACCAGATTCTGGTATCATCAGTGAGATTGACAAGAGCAATGAACTCTCACCGATGGTCATGCACACTGTGTTCCAGAACATGACACAGATACACACACACACACACACACACACACACACACATACACAGAGCACAGATACACCCTTCAGCCAACATTAGCACCCTCCACCTACGCTTAACACAAACCTGAAACTGTGGTTACCTTCTAACCACTAGTAGCCATGCAAAATAACTCTGACTTAAATATCAGAATCCAAGAAAAATCTATAGTAAATGACTAAATATAAACCTGGTATTTCCTAAGAAATAGAAAAATGAGAAAAACCTCAAATAACTTGCATTCTAAGTGGGCGAGGAAAATTAAGATATCTTGATTTGGGAAAAGGAGGAAAGATAATTCATGTGTGTTCCATTGTCTCACGTTCATTAAGGCAATCTGAGAAGGGGTGCTTGCCACACAGCCCTCGGAGCCTGGATGGAGGGGCAAGGCTAGTGTGATCGTGTCCACGCAGGTGGGAGTCCAGCTGCACCCTGCCCTGCAGCTCAGGGGGTCCATGAAGAGAACTCACAGGAGAGAGCACAGTGGTTGAGAGTTCACCCCATGATTTCCTGGGCAGAGAGGGAAAGAACATTTGAGTCTGTCGGCTGAGCCTGTGACACCTATGCTGTGTGAAGCCAAACTTGTAAAACCGCAGGTGACTCATCAGAGGAGCTGCCTTCCCCCACTGTGCTCACTTTCCCCAGTGCTTCCAGGGGTGACTTTTACCCTCCTGGCCAGGACCCTTGGCACCCCTTGTTGGTCTGCATATCCACACCTGGAGTAGTGAGGTCTGCAACTCACATGGCAGCTGGGGAGATGTGTGGCTAGTGACACACACACCCAGAGTAAAATAAAACAAGACACAAAGAAAAATGTGCAGCACAAAGGCCCCCTTCCCATGGCAATGACTGCACGTCTCTAGAACTCACCTTAAGAGTGCAGTCCAATCCTCCTGGGCCAGCTTCTTAGCCACTTAATACAAGTGTGCTTCCAGCCCACCCAAGGAATTCCATTATTTCCCAGGTAAGTAAACAGACTATTTCCCCACTGCTCTTCCAATATTGTGTGTCTCTAAAATCTATTCTGTCCACAAGGCATAGTTCAGGGCTGTGCTAAGCTGTGGAAGGTCACCTACCTGTAAAAAGGGAGGGAATGGGTTCCACAGGTGCAGCCTGAGATTTTCACAAAATCAAAATCATTTTCCATTGATAAAGGAGCCCTTTAAGATCACCCAGAAGATCACATTTCCCTGTCTTTGTTCCTCTTTGTATTACATGGAGTTCCATGCATCTCCTTCACACAAACACACACACCCACACACATGCACATGCACACACACACACACACACACACACACACATCCCTACACCCAAGGCAGCTCTCATCCCTAACGCTGAGCTGCAGATAAAGGCCAAGTTTATTACAGCTGAGACAGAAAGAGGCACATTCCTCCTCTTAAACGCTGTTTCATCTTCTCACAGGCCTGACAAATGCTGTGCAAACAGCATCAGTCCTGCAGCTCACACTTCATGTGAGAGGCCTTGTGGATTTAACAGACCAGAAGAGGAGGAGGAGGGGAAGGGGGAGGGGGAGGGGGAGAGATTCTGGTGCCAGTAGGGGTGCACTTCTTCCTCTTCAATCCTGCTTAAGAACAAACTTCTCCGGAAACCAACAAGTGGCTTCTCCCAGCTGTGGCTGCTCATGAGAACCAAGAAGAAAGATGGAAATAGTTTATTATTAAAATTTTGTGTTGATTCATTTTGTTTTTATTTTCCCTATCTAATTTCCCTATCTAATTATAAGATAAATATGTTTATTTTTAAAGATTTTGAAATCCTCAGAAATATTATAAGAAAGCAAAAATCACCTTACTCTCCCATGATAAATTCTTTTAAGGAAGCACAGGGCTCCCCTCAAATCCAAGTTCACAGAAATATATTATTTAAGGTTTAAGAAAAGCTGTAGCAAATTCCTAACCTCAAGGATTTGCAAGGCAGCCCTTGCCCATTAAATATATTCTTTCCATGAACACATAGAGACCTTTACTAAACAGTCTTGCTTCTGTGTCTTTACTACTTTTTGAAAAGGTATTTCCTCAAGAACGCCATGTGTGTCTGTGTGTTCTGCTAGGTCAGCAGTGAATATTTGCATATTTGCCAATAACTCTGGTAACTTCTTGTTCAATGTTATGCTCTATAATTACTGGTTCTCCCATGATTTATCAACACCCAGTTGGGAATATCTGTTTGCATTTCAGAAAGTTCACTTTGGTAATGGAATGAAAGAGGAATTGGAGAAGAATCAGATCTGAATGAAAGAGGCCAGTGGAAAAAAATATTTCAAATGTTTTCCAATGTCCAAAAGATATGCTGAGGGCTTGAAATAATGCATTAAAAGGTGGATAAAGAGGCAAACATAGACTTGATCCTTATTTAGGAAATTGAATCAAGGAGCGGGTATATCTGGGAAAGTATGAGGTGGAGGAGAGATCAATGATGACTTCAAATTCTGGCCGAGATGAAATGATCAAAGGAAGCAGATTCTGTGTGGAATGAGGGTGACTCTGTGAAACTGGCCAGAGAGGGGGTGCATTGATGGAGGTCTGGTGTGTGACAGTGTCACTGTGAGCTGTGCTTGAAGGGTAGGTGGGTCTTCAGATGACTTTCCCAGAGCTGCATGCAAGTCAAGGCTGGAGCTCACAGGAGAGGTCAGGGCCACAGGCACAGATTTGGGAACCATGGTGGTTCAATCCTCAGCAGGGGCTGAGGTCACCCCTGAGTCAGTGTCTGTGGGGCCTGGGAAACCCCAACCCATAGAATCTAGCAGGGCAGTAGTGCATCCTGGGGAGGGCCTGAAGGGGCACAGCAGAAACATTCCAGAACACAGGGAGGAAGATCCTTGGGATGGAGAGAGTAGCCACTAGGGTTACTCATCTCTGATGAAAAAAGATGAAAAATTCCCCTAGACTCTGTTGGATGTTTCCATCATGATAGGAAGTCCTTTCAATAGTCTCTTCAATGGTGTGATGGAGGCTGTGGTCAGAAGCCAGATTGGAATTTGTTGGTTAAAGTAAAAAGGACAAAGAGAGTAGATACTCAAAAATTCCTCCAGGGGGTTTAGCCTTGACAGGAAGATATGGAAAAGCCCAAAAGGCAGAGGGCAAGGCAGGATCCATGGGAGACAGTTTTTAATGGAAGGAAAAACACAACTTCTAAGCTGAGAGGGACCAGGTTTGTGGAGAGATGTTAAGGTTGAGGATGTGAATTTGGAACACGGTCCCTGAGCAGGATTTGGAGATGCCCCCAAATCCAGAATGAGACTTCAGTGTGGGAAGTGTCGCTAGTGGAACACTGGCTTCTTGGCCAAGTAGCTACTCTCAAGAAGCTTTATTTACTAAAAGAAAAAAAAGGTTTACACTTATACCAATGAAAGATCTTTTCATTAGTCCTGAGCAAGTACATGGGCTTCTGAAGGCTTCTCCTCGATCCCTTGTTTTTTCTAAATCTATTGATAGAAAAGCAGATAGAGATATAACTACATACAGGAGAGATAAATAGATCAATAGATAGATTGGTGGATAGATGATAGGTAGATGATAGATAGATAGATTGATAGATAGAGGGTGAAAAAGTCAAACCCTCTTGTAAATAAGTCATTGATAGAACACTGACAAACAAATCAATGATACTTGAGTCCTTAGAGAGTCTGTATCTATGGATAGCTTTCAGCAGAATGTAGCTGGTGACTAGGATAGCCGATAGAAAACAAACCTAGAAGCTGGGCATGTCTGGGGCATGGCTCCTTGGAAAATGACATGGAAGTTATATAACTATCTGAGTATAAAATGGATATGTTTCATAACCAAATGCACCCTTTTCTAGTCTGGACTTTATATGCATTAATCTTGGAACAGTGTGACCCAAGCTGGGTCCCAGACCTCTGCCTGCTCGGCCTTTGTCTTGCATTCCCTTATAACCTGGAAATTGTTAGTAACTGGGTAACACTGATAATTCCTGGCAGTTCAATTTCAAAACTCAATCATATGTGTTACCTCAAGTCATCAAAAAATTACCACAAGTACTTAGCTTATATTAAATTCTCATACAATCAATATAATAAAAGAGGCTAAGCCCTAAAATGAAAACATGCCCCAATATTAGCTTTATAAAATTAAAAAGCATTTCAAATATTATGGTCTGGACTTTTTAAATAAAATATGTGGTAAAGTTAAATGTCTCCATTGAGTATCTTGTGCCATTTTCTCTGCAAAATGTACATTTAAACAGGTCTATTAATAGTGGTGCCTAAAAGACAGAAAATGCTGGTTTCTTCATGCAACACATCGAGATACATTTCATTTAATCTGATTGTTATAAGGCTAGTTTCAGGTTTTAATTGAAAAAAATATCTTCTTAATAAAAGAAAGTATCTTTTTTTTCTAATTCAGAATGATTAAGACTTAAATTAAGCTAATAAAAATGACACTGTGGGATCCTGATGTGGGAGAAATGGTAATAAAGATGCAATTAGCCAGTGTCTACTGTGTGCAGAAAGCAGAAACAAAGAAGAGGGAGGAAATGTCTCTCTGCTCCTTTGCTGGCCTCACCTCTCCAAATCCTTGGCACAGTTGCTGCTCTGGAGCTGAAGCACCAGATGTGCATCTAAACGTGAGATGCCAAAGGAAGACAAGGAAGTTCTGGAGAAGAGAAAATTGTAGGGAAGGGAGCATCAAGGACTTATTCCAGATGAAGTCATCAGAGTCAATCCTAGACAGTGGCTGTGGGCAGGGCCTGTCTGTACTTCCCTGTGACCTTCAAGCCAGGTTCTGGTCCAAACGAGCTGTGATGCCCTGGGAAAAAAAACAGCCCTCCAACCACCAGGTCCTGTGGTACTCACAGCCGGGCTCTCTGGGACACTTAGGTTGGAATCCACCCATCATGTGTGAGCATTGTGAGCCCTGGGGAGGTGGGCTCCATTCTTCAACTGGTTGTAGGGACTGACTCAGCAGAGTTTTCTCAGGTCCTCACAGGAGATGCTCTCTTGCTCTGTCAATATCCTGCTACACCTGTAGTTCCCTGTGGGGTTTACGTCGAATGGAGCGTACCTCAGTACCACGTGACAAAGCCACATAGTCTGAAAGTAGCCCAAGAGAATTAGGATAAGGTCTCAGAGAGATAGCTTTGTGCTCTGGCTTCCATCTCATGCTCAGATTTTAAATCCTCAAGGGGAGAAACACGAGCTAATATATGTATAGGAACCTAAAAACTCTTGTAACAAACAACGCACTGGAAGTGGAGAGCTTAGTGAGGGCTGGACGTCAACGCTCAGCTGTTCCCCATCACTGACAAATATAGATTCAAGCAAATCTCATTCCACTGTGTTAGCTGACAGTCCAAATCACACAATTTGGTAATTTGTGATGGGTCCTCAAGCCATCAGTTTAAATTAGCCAAGCTCTTCAGAAGTTTTATGCTAATTTAAGATTTGGGAAAGATGAAAAAGGGCCTGAATTTGTTGACAAGTGTTAGAGAAACAGTTATTCTGACACGTGCTGAAAATGGGAAGGAAGACTTAATTCAAGGCTATTGCATTAGGGGATGCCAACTAAAAATGGTTGCTCACCGTCTGGTTCTACAAGAATGAAGTCACTGGCCACTGCAGTCACTGACCTTCAACACACCCTGAAAGGAGCTCAGGACAGAGATCAGGAATGAGGCAGTCTGTGCACTGGGAAAACTGGCAGAACAGGCCTACAGATAGTTAGGTATTTTCAGGAGGAGATTTTATAAGCCCGATTTCTTGCATCTTCTCATATCTAGACAGGCACTAAGATCATTAATGTACACATCTGCTCCTTGTGACTAGCAGCAACCTTCTGCCAAATGTGTGCTGGGTTGCACGTGCCCCCCTTCACCAAAACCACATGTATACAGACCTCCACCCCACCTCTTAGGAGCAGTTCCTCAGAGCTACTGAGAGGCTGTCTCCCGGGCTACAGGCTTCATTTTGCCCCAAATAAAGTTTACCTCAAAACTCTCACGCTGTGCTTTTTTTCTTCTTTGTTTCTGTTTGTTTGTTTGTTTGTTTTTTCAATTGACAGGGAGAGAGATTGGACTCAACTCTGAATACAGAAATAACAGTTGTGGATTTATAAGCCAATGAGCAGAGTGAGGGGTTCAGTGAAAGAAAGTGGTTGAGAGGAGACACCAAGGGTGGTGGGATTCTTGCTGAAAGCAGAAAGGGTGACCAGATACCAAGGGTGAGGGTTCTCTCTAAACTGACTCAGCAGGATTCTTCCTAAAACTGGGCTGGTAGGGACAGCAAGGATGGGGCTAAGGTTGAAGACCAGCCAAGAAGCAGGCTCAGGGGAGAGAGTCTTTATCACAAGTTAGAAATGGAGCAAAGAATTCAAAGGCGTACCTTGCAGGGTATGGCTTTGTTTCAGACTTGTTTCAGAATGGTCCTCCTTTCCTGGTTCTCTCTCTCACGTTTTATAAAACAATTTCCAATCTCAGTAGAGTACTCCAAGATCAGGTCAGCCAAACTGTGGTGTAAGTTCCCATTCCAGTGCCTGTCTGCCCACGTAGAGTGAAGCATACTGTCTGCCATGTTCACAACCACAAGCCAGTGCCTGGCACATACCAGGAGCTCATGCATTTCTGCTGAATGGATGAATGAATGGAAGAACAAATGTAACTGAAAATCACAGTAGCTTTGGAGGACATGGAGAATATTCCAAAGGCCTCTATATTGACACCAATTCTTAGCCTTTATTATTAGGTCTTGGGGACACTCAAATACATGACCATGTCCCTGTGCTCAGTGATACTTTGTGAAATGACAAAGAGAGCTTTTGATCCTGCCAATGTATAATGCTATATATTACTTCAAAGTAATATACTTTAATATATAAAATTACTCTGAAGAGTTACATCATGATCTTGTTACATGAAGAATGAACTAGAAAAAATTCACTCAAAAAAATGAAAGCCCTAAACTGAAAGAAAATACTCAAGTACCAACTGACTCCATAAACAATGGTTAGATTACCTTATGGATTTAAAAAAAAAATTATTGGAGAATAGTTGATTTACAATGTTGTGTTAGTTTCAGGTATAGAGCAAAGTGAATCAATTTTACACATACATACATCTACTCTTTTTTTAGATTCTTTTCCCATATAGGTCATTACAGAGCATTGAGTAGAGTTCCCTGTGTTATGCAGTAGTTTCTTATGAGTTATCTATTTTATATATGATAGTGTGTATATGTCAATCCCAATATTCCAATTTATCCCTCCCCACCAATGGATTTTTTAAATTATCACTTTCTACTTATCTTGGCCCACCCCCATCTCATGAAAAAGAATCCCCACAGGCTGACAGTAGAACATAAATGCTCATATTAAAATTTAGAGGTGACCTCAAGCACCTTATTACTGAAATGATCCTGCTTACATCCATCTGAGTAAGTCTGTTGCCAGAGATTCTGAGGTTATTAGGCTTTAATGCTTTACAATTTTTATAGCATATTAAATTACCCCTCATTGTAATTAGTTGTGTCTGTCTGGAACTATGTAGATTGTCATTGCAGAGATGCCTCAGTTGTCATCTCCTTCAGTCTTCATCTTGGTGACCTGCTCACAGCCCTTCAATTGATGGTCAGGCTGTGAGACCAACACTCTGTCTGCTACTGCACATCTTGCTGGCTAGTTTTCATTTATAACTGTCCTGGGCTGTATTAGAAGCCATGAAGGCAGCATTTTGGCTTTTGCTTCTCCTAACAATTTCATGACAACACTAAGATTTTTGTTCATGTTGGTAGTGAATCTCATTGAAAATAAAGAGATCTAGAAATCATTTTATTCATACTAGTATACTAATATGCTATAAAAATCTTCTGTAGTTCATGTACAATTATTTTAAATGTATGAATTTTAATCTTCTTTGATCAAATACTTGAATAAGTTTGAGTGTTTCTGCTCTACTAATTAAAAAGGTTGCCATGAAAATGCTTGCCTGTACATCCTCTGGGAATGCTTCATGCAGTAAAGACAGGAGTGGACTTCAATCTGTGACACACACCATGGTGACAGGGGAGCTGCCTGACATCCTAGACAGACATGTGGTGCCCCAAGGAAGTGAGATGTTGCAGAATAAGGTGCCTGGCCTCTGCTCTTGCTGCTTTCCACCAGAATCCACAGGAGACTCAGTGCAAATGGAATCAGGTTCGTGACGCTAAGAAATAATTCTCCAGACAAATTACCTGTGAGCACACCTGGCATGTTAAATTATGTCAATATTACTGCTACTGCTTCTGAATATTTCAGATTACATTCTGAATATTTCAGATTACATTAAAAACAGAACTCAAAATATCCAAACTTCAGAACTTCCTGTTTTGAAAGTGAGATGTTCTCATCATTTTTTTAAAAAGTAGTGTGGTTTCTTTTCGTTAAGAAGAATTGCAGGATGCCTCATTAGGGGCAATGTAACAGTCTCCTGAACATCATTGAGGAAGAGCATGAGGGTCCCATATGAAAATTACGAACATTTGATGCCAGGTCCTCGAGCCAGAGAGAACCATACTTGTTCAAATAGCAGGAATCTGAACTGCTCAGTATTAGCAAACTTTCATTAAACGACCTAGTGGGTGCCAGGTACTTTACATATTGATTTAACTTAACCATTGGAACTGATGCATATGACCATTATTAGTAACAACTTTTCACAAAAGAAGAAAATGTGCCTCATGGAAGCTCATTTGCCCACTGAAGTCTCCTAGGAAGGACATTGTCCTGATTGGATCCAGCCCCAGATGATCTGAGTTCAGAGTCTAAGCTTCTGGCCACACATTATTCTTTCACTTTTGCACATAAGATAAACATCTTCTTATGATATTGTTCTGCCTACAATCTTGTTAGAGGTCCCTAAGAAAGAGCGTGCCCCAGATTTGCTCATGCAAGCAATTTGACATCACTGAGCACCTATTATGAGCTGGGGACATTTTCACACCAGTGTTCGAAACACAAACAGATACAGGACAATAATGATGCATGCTGTAAGAGAGGTGTGTAGTACTATGGAAATTCCCAGAAGGGAGATTAGGGTGTAAAAGGAAAAGGGAGCTAATGGAGGCCATGGGAGATCTTCTTCATGAAGGGACAGTCAGAGACAAAGTATGTTAGAAAAGAAAATAACTTGTTCACAAAGAGGTACAAGAGAGTCTGGTCTACAGATGGACGTCTCATTAAAAATTTTTAAAACCCAGGTATTTAAATTTTTTAAAAATCAAAACTACCAAGATTATCAATTCAGTCTGATCATGGTGGATAAACGGCAATTTTCTCCTATGATTTCCACATTCTCATAGTTATGGTATATCTTCAGACATTGGTAATACAATATTCAGTGATAAAATTGTTTCCACTAAGGAGGCAGTAACTTATAAGAAAGCCTCAAAGTATTGTTTATTAGATAGACTAGTGTTATACAGAGTGAACCTGTTATTTTTCTTTTATTTCAGGGTGCAAGATGTTATTAACTCTGAATGTGGGATGTGTTGTGACAGGTCACAGACAGTGATGGCAGGACAGAGAGCCACTCAGTGCCACAGTCTCATCTTGTGGTCAGTTATCCACCCCTGTATCTGTTACTCATTGCTGCATAACAACCACCCCCAAAACCAGGGCTTTAGAACAGGAGTTATCTGTCTTTGCTCCCACGTCTGTGGACCTTCAAGGGTTTTGTGCATCTACACTGGGCTTGGTGGGGATGACTCTGCTTCCTACATCACGTCTGTGGTCCAGGTCCACTCACATATCTTACTCTGAAGCAAAGGCTGGAAGGCCAGCAGCCACTCATGAGAAAGTGTTCTTGTGGCAACAGCAGAGACTTGAGATGCTGAGTGAGATGTGTGAGACCTCCTATGGCTTAGAACTGGAACACTGTCACTCCTGCTGATATACCATCAGGCAAAGCAAAGCACACGGCCAAGTCCAAAGCGAAGGGGCAGGGAAATACAGGTTATCTGTGAAGAGACCATGGAGGGAGGGTGTGGATGCAGAGCTGGGGGCACAGTGCAGTCTACTAGAGCCTTTACTAGAGATTTGACCACACCGTTTTGTGATTTTCTGATTGTGTACGGTTAGTTTTATGGTTTGTTTTACTCACTACCTTTATTTACTTGTTACAGAAGATGTTTCTTAGTATATAAATACAGCCTTACTGTATGGTTTAAAAAGCTAAAGCTATATACCATTAAGATTAAGAATTAACTTCTTTGATGAGACTTTGTAAACCCTAGAATTGTAGTTATTTGTCAGAATTATTTTATTGCACTTATCGGTTAATCTATCAGGTCAGACATGAAGAAGCATCTAATCCACCACTGTTAGGTTTTTTTCTTTAATACCTTTAAGAATAAGGGCACATTTTTCTCTGAGATTACAAAATTTTTCAATCTTCCCACCTTGCCAGGAAGTGATAATATCATAGCACCAGGCTTCTATGGGCCATAGAGCAGGTACCAGCCAGCATTTCTGGGAAGTCTTCTCTGGCATCTTTCCACACCTGAGGAGGAGTCCCAGTTCTGTATTTTTAGGCTTGTCATAACTAATGACATAGGGTTTCTGTCATGGTCATTGTTAAAATTATGTTCTTTTGGAAAGAATAAAGGAAAAGTAAATAAAGGAAAAGTAAAAAGATTTAGTAAAATGGTTTACATTATATTTAACCATTGGCACCATTTTTTTAAAGGTTTGTAGACACAATTAATGTATGTAAATACTTTCTATTAGAGTTGCTATACTTGTGTGCTAACCATTTATTAGCTTTTATCTATATAAGAACTTTCACAAGACTTTTTCTTCTTTCTCAAGCCTCAGGGATTAGTTTCATTTCACTTTGTAGAATTATTGGCTGTTTAACTGAGAGACGTAGATGAAAAAGAGATGGACGCTTTCATATGCTCATTGAAAACAGAAGTTTAGTTCAAAACAAACAATTTTTATTGGAGTAGAGTTGATTTACAATGTTGTATTAGCTTCAAGTGTACAGCAAAGTGATTCAGTTTTTTATATATATATATATATATATATATATATATATATATATATATATATATATATATATATATTCTTTTTCAGATTCTTTTCCATTATAGGTTAAAAAAAAACCCAGAAGTTTAACTATGATTAAATCCACTCTTTTAGTCCATTGTATCTGCTGTAAATTTTTTTGATGATTTTGTGTTGAACAGATGACTTTCACCAAGTCGTGTTTCTGGAATAAGAGTCCTGGGAGCCCTCGCTCAGTCCCTGGACAGGACCTGATGACATGCAGGGTGTGTTCCTTGGGACACTGCCAGCTTCGTGGAGAATTCTGAGTCCTTGACGAGAGTTGCTATAATAGGGATGGGCAGGAGCTCCTCAGACTGTAGTCATTTACTGCAGTTTTTTGCCATTTCCAAGAAGATTCAAGGTCTGTTTGTCACATATAGCGAGGCCTTGAGGCAAGTGTAAGGGAGCTGAGAAAACAGCAAATGACAGGGCTCAGCGAGGTGAAACAGCTCTGGTAAACTGATTACAGCAGCCATATCGAAAGGGGGAGAGCCGGGCCTCTTCAGAAGGACATACGTAATCAGTGATAAGATCAAATCAAAAGCTAATCTAAGGTGGCAGATCTATGGAGGTCGGTGAGGACACTGACACAGCTCCAGAATATTTTCATTGATCCCATCAGCCCTGCAGGCTGATCGATCACAAGTGACAAGTGTATGTGAGCATTCAAACTGTAAAACCCAAGACTGGAATATCCTCAAGTTAGTGACTTTTTATTTATTCTAATTAACCCAGAGAGACAGTTTCACTTTATGATGTGCCTATTCTCTTAGTGTTGGTTCAATAAACTATAGAGCTCCAACTAGTGGAGCTAATTAAAACATAGGAGTATGGCAAGCCAACTCAGTTATTTCCAGTATTCTTCCTTTTACAAAGAGAGTCGATCTTTATTGAGACTCAGCTACCATGATGAAAGCCCTTAAGATAGTTAAAGTAAAAAAGACATCTGAAAAGTTTTATCATTCTGAGGTTGGGATGTAAATTTGGAACAGAAGACAATAAATAAACATAAGTCATAAATACTTAACGACAAGAAATAATTAAAGTTGCAGTCTAGAATGAAGAAAAACAAAACACTGCAGCAGGTAACTGTTACTATCAGGAATTTTAGCTTAAAAAAAAGAAAAAAGTTTTCTTCAAAGCCAGCTCAGGAGCATAACAGAAAGCATAAAAGTTAACACCATAATTACGTGATAATAAGGAACTTTGTTACCATGACACAGCATAACTTTTCACTGTTTCCTTTTCTTTTTTTTTGATTTCTTTTTTTACATCTTTATTGGAGTATAATTGCTTTACAATGGTGTGTTAGTTTCTGCTTTATAACAAAGTGAATCAGTTATACATATACATATATTCCCATATCTCTTCCCTCTTGTGTGCCTCTCCCTCCCACCCTCCCTATCCCACCTGTCCAGGCAGTCACAAAGCAGTGAGCTGATCTCCCTGTGCTATGTGGCTGCTTCTCACTAGCTATCTACCTTACGTTTGGTAGTGTATATATGTCCATGCCTCTCTCTCGCTTTGTCACAGCTTACCACTCCCCTTCCCCATAACCTCAAGTCCATTCTCTAGTAGGTCTGTGTCTTTATTCCTGTCTTACCCCTAGGTTCTTCATGACATTTTTTTTTCTTAAATTCCATATATACGTTAGCATACGATATTTGTCTTCTTCTTTCTGACTTACTTCACTCTGTATGACAGACTCTAGGTCTATGCACCTCATTACAAATAGCTCAATTTCATTTCTTTTTTATGGCTGAGTAATATTCCATTGTATATATGTGCCACAACTTCTTTATCCATTCATCCGATGATGGACACTTAGATTGTTTCCATCTCTGGGCTATTGTAAATAGAGCTGCAATGAACATTTTGGTACATGACTCTTTAAATTATGGTTTTCTCAGGGTATATGCTCAGTAGTGGGACTGCTGGGTCATATGGTAGTTCTATTTGTAGTTTTCTAAGGAATCTCCATACCGTTCTCCACAGTGGCTGTATCAATTTACATTCCCACCAACAGTGCAAGAGGGTTCCCTTTTCTCCACGCCCTCTCCAGCACTTATTGTTTCTAGATTTTTTGATGGTAGCCATTCTGACTGGTGTGAGATGATACCTCATTGTAGTTTGATTTGCATTTCTCTAATGATTAATGAAGTTGAGCATTCTTTCATGTGTTTGTTGGCAGTCTGTATGTCTTCTTTGGAGAAATGTCTATTTAGGTTCTTTGCCCATTTTTGGATTGGGTTGTTTGATTTTTTTGTTATTGAGCTGCGTGAGCTGCTTGTAAATTTTGGAGATTAATCCTTTGTCAGTTGCTTCATTTGAAAATATTTTCTCCCATTCTGAGGGTTGTCTTTTGGTCTTGTTTATGGTTTCCTTCACTGTGCCAAAGCTTTTAAGTTTCATTACATCCTATTTGTTTATTTTTGTCTTTATTTCCATTTCTCTAGGAGGTGGGTCAAAAAGGATCTTGCTGTGATTTATGTCATAGAGTGTTCTGCCTATGTTTTCCTCGAAGAGTTTGATAGTTTCTGACCTTACGTTTAGGTCTTTAATCCATTTTGAGCTTATTTTTGTGTATGGTGTTAGGGAGTGTTCTAGTTTCTTTCTTTTATATGTAGCTGTCCAGTTTTCCCAACACCACTTATTGAAGAGGCTGTCCTTTCTCCACTGTACATTTCTGCCTCCTTTATCAAAGATAAGGTGACCATATGTGCATGGGTTTATCTCTGGGCTTTCTATCCTGTTCCATTGATCTATATTTCTGTTTTTGTGCCAGTACCATACTCTCTTGATTACTGTAGCTTTGTAGTATAGTCTGAAGTCAGGGAGCCTGATTCCTCCAGCTCCGTTTTTCGTTCTCAAGATTGCTTTGGCTATTCGGGGTCTTTTGTGTTTCCATACAAATAAGAACAGAATGTATATTACATACATACTCAAAGGTCAATTTGCCATTTAACAGAAAGGAAACACAAATATCAGTTTTTCTTATTTTATATCATTCATGCAATCATTTGCAGACAAATTTTTACAAGCCTTTTTCTCTTTCTATAATTATACTCGTTAACATTGAGCAAATACTTTCAAAATTTTAATGTTTCACTGCTACTTTCAAATTTACTACTGGCAAGTAATATAAACCAAAATTTACTTGCCTTTATGTTTTTAACACTTACTTTACACTCTCAAATATGTCTTTTCTTACCTTCTTTTCCACTCTAGCACAACCAGTCACTTACGTCTTAAAACAAAATTATGCTGATTTGCCGTTGATAAACAAACATAAATGTACCCAATGTCTCCTCTAACTATCCCCTTTACAGTCACCAGCTTATTATCTTTCAACATACTGAGTAGTTCACACATTTTCTTTAAAAGATATCAGTTATTACAGTTCAATTTACTTTAACACAATTTTCACATATAATTTGAAATATTTTACAGACAGAAAGATCACGATTGATTTATTTTAAAAGTCTAAGATATTTGGCAATACAAATCAATTGGAATTTTAAAGAGAAATAAATCTAAATCTTGCATAACCTAGGATATGTTAGCAATATTATGTTTTATGCTCTTTTCAAATAGGAGGAAAGATATAAAAAAAAATTTAAACTGAAATTATCAAACCCGTCTAATGATAATTTTCTCAGCTATTTTTCCATGTTATAAATTTGCCTTTCTAATTTCTTTTTTTTTTTTTTTACTTTATCATCTTGCAATTTATTCAGCAAGACCATTAATTGAGCTCATGGCTAAGTATTGTTTTCTTCTGATTTGAGTAAATATCTAAAATTCAAAAGTTGACAGTTTTGAATCATTTGAAGTTCAGATTTTTCTTTTTAATTTCTGGAATTTCTTGAAGTCACTTAAATTTATATAAATACTTAGAAGTATATCTAAACTAATCAGGACAAAAGCTCTGTTGAAATTAAGAAACTTTGTAGTCCAAATCTTTTTTTTCTGAAGCTAAGAGAAAATATCAGTGTGTTTGCTCAGAAATATATTTCACAGAAATTCAGTCAAGAAATCCAGTCAGCTCTTGGGCGGGCTATGGAACTCAGGAGGAATTCATAGAGGAATGTGTCATGGTGGAACATTTTCCCCCCTTGCCTAGCTAGACTGTGGTTTAAGTTCAGGGTTCAGACCCACAGACTTAGAGAACGAACTTATGGTTACCAGGGTTGAAGGTGGAGGGGACGGATAGATTGGGAGTTTGGGATTGACATGTACTCACTGCTATATTTAAAATAGATAACCAACAAAGACCTACTGTACAGCACATGGAACGCTGCTCAACATTCTGTAATAACGTATATGGGAAAAGAATTTGAAAAAGAATAGGTACATGTATATATATAACTGAATCACTTTGCTGCACACCAGAAACTAACACAACATTGTTGATCAACTATACTCCAGTATAAAGTAAAAATTAAAAAAAATATAAGGTACCTGCCTGAATCACACACACAAAAACTTTACGGTGCAAATTGAGTCTATTCACTTCTTGTCAGCCTTGTCATTCTCCACAGAATAACCTGCACGCATGGGTGCTGTCATGAGACTCCCCTGTGTTCTTTTTTATTTGATTTTTTTTACATCTTTATTGGAGTATAATTGCTTTACAATGGTGTGTTAGTTTCTGCTTTATAACAAAGTGAATCAGTTATACATATACATATGTTCCCATATCTCTTCCCTCTTGCGTCTCTCTCCCTCCCACCCTCCCTATCCCACCCCTCTAGGTGGTCACAAAGCACTGAGCTGATCTCCCTGTGCTATGTGGCTGCTTCCCACTAGCTATCTATTTTACGTTTGGTAGTGTATATATGTCCATGCCACTCTCTCAATTTGTCACAGCTTACCCTTCCCCTTCCCCATATCCTCAAGTCCATTCTCTAGTAGGTCTGTGTCTTTATTCTTGTCTTACCCCTAGGTTCTTCATGACAATTTTTTTTTTTTTTTTTTTTTTTTTGCGGTATGCGGGTCTCTCACTGTTTGTGGTCCCTCCCGTTGCGGAGCACAGGCTCCGGACGCGCAGGCTCAGAGGCCATGGCTCACGGGCCCAGCCGCTCCGCGTCATGTGGGATCTTCCCGGACCGGGGCACGAACCCAGACTGCAGGGCAGTTCCCTGCATCAGCAGGCGGACTCTCAACCACTGCGCCACCAGGGAAGCCCTCCCCTGTGTTCTTTTGATGGAGGAGAGAGACATCACTTCTCTGGATTTCTCAGGAAGTCAGTACATTCCAGACATGCCAAAAGCCAGCTTCCCATTCCACCCACATTGCCGGGCAGCCCATGGGTGTTAACACATGAAGGAAAACTCTCCTCAGGGTCTCTTCTTTGTTCTCCAAACCACATAAAAACCAGCGGCAAAAGTGCTTCCTCCTAGCTCCGCATCTCCTCACCTTTGCTGATAAATATGCTTTTCTGAAGTATGTATCCTTAGAGTGTGCACAAAATGGCAGATTCTCATGACCAGTTTCCCTAAAATGGTGTGTGTATGTGTGTGTGTGGAGTTGGGGGAAATGAGAGAAAGTACATATACCAGCTGTCCAAAGAAATAGACTGTGTTACAGCTGTAAACACATTATTTTAATAAAGGACCAACAGGGACTTTTTAAAATCTTTGTTTTTCACTTAGACGATCAAAAAAATTAGAAGCCTAAGTTGTATCACTCTAGTCATAGGTCAAAACAACAATAAAAAAAAAAAAAACCCTGCAGAACTACAAGGTCACTAGTTCATAACAGTTGCAGAACTCATGGGACTTCCTTCATTCCAGAGGGAATAATTTTTTTTTTTTTTTAAGTGACTGGACATCATGGTAGCATGCTAGAAAGACAAACAGCATAGAGATTCTATCAATTGTCAGAGGACAAGGTACATCAGTGATGTGGAGAGTGACATAAATGACATCATCTGTGCAAAAATAACATCTTGCGACCTAGTGGCAAGCAGATGCTTGTCTCAAATGCCAGAGATATCAGATGTCCAAGACCAACTGGCCAAAAAGCCAAATGCACACATGCATGTATGCACACATGCACACACACACAAACACAAATGCTGTATCATTTGATACCCAACAGAAACTATCAGATGATCAGACCATAATCCCAGTCATGCCACTTTTGCTCATTCGGTAATAATAATAAGAGACGTGACAGACACAGAATAGAAGGGAAACACACACAGAACTGTCCAGGTTAGCAAGCCCACAGTTCATTTTTTCATGGTGGAAAAACAGCTGTTTCCTCACCTGCCTGTGTCCGTGAAGGTCACGACATATCTCTGCATCGCTGTTGCCGATGAGGTCAGGTTTCACAAGGTTGTCACTGGAGACTCAGCTACCGAAGGAAGCGCTCATGTTTTCGTCTCCTCTGGGAACTGGAACTAGACAGATGACCCTGTGTTTTTTCCAAGGGTGTGTTTCTTAAAATTTCATTTCCTAAATGTAAGATGCCATATGTCTATGCATTTACAATGGCAGCAGGAAGAAGGATTGATTTTGCTTCCTCAGTGGGAAACCGGAAAGGCAGGTGGAACCAAACCAGGGTGGGCCATGAGCACCGGGCTGGCAAGTTTTCACTTCAGTGGGAGAGCAGGAGGGAGGTTTTAGAGCAGGATGGGAGCTCTGCTTGTTAAAGGATCCACCAGTTATGACCTTTGTGTTCACAGGCAGTCTTGGCTTGATTTATTGAAAGCACTTGAGTTTTACCATTTGAGACAGAGAGTCATAAAGCTGCTTCATCGGAAGTTTCCAGCTCAGACAAGAATACTCTCTTCCTCTGCTCAAAGCTAAGTTAAGCAAACTTGCGGGTGCAGAAGAAATAGCCACTGAGGCGACTTCCCTTGGGTCACCTCCTCCCGGCTGGGAAGAGAAGAGCTGCCTGTCTCAGATATTATAGCTTCAAAGGTCCTGTGCAGGCAAAGTCTGGAGACCCAGACCTCCATAAGAGTGACCCTGTTTCAGATATTTAGAATACTGAACAGACTCTATCCTCTTCCTGAATCTATAATAGTTTAAATCGATCAAGCTACCAATCAGAAGCTTGTCATTTTTTTTTTTTTGTGAACAAATTAGGCATACTGCTAAATTTACCCCCCTACCACCAAAGTGAGCTTCTCTATATAGATATTTCATCCATCTCCACAGTTTAAAGTGGAGATTAGAAAAAGTGATTCTCTAACCCATGTAGTAAAAAAGATTACTTGTGCATTTTTGCACATTTTTTTGTCTTGAGTTTTTGAGATGTCAGGATATTTTCTGATGAAGTCAATCAAGTAATTTGAAATCCCTGTGCCTTTTTGTGCTCCACAGGTACTCTCTAAATCTGAAGACTCAGTTTCTTTGGAAAATGTCATGTATTCAGGGCAAAGAGGAGTGATGATAGCATTGAGCAAAGTCATTGTTTAATTCAATCAATATCCTCCTCTATTGAAAAGAAAAGATTCAGTGTTTAAATTTAGCTTCCATAATCTTGATTTATGATGCCCTTTAGCCCTAAAGAGAAGAAACCCATGCCATTTATAAACGGTAGTGTCCGTAACATAAATAATTGCTGTTAACACTCTGGGGTATCCAGGGAAATCTGAAGACCGATTTGCCACGTTATTTCATGCAGACTAATACAGCAGCAATATGAGTTAGAAACAAAAATGATTTGGGCAAACATTGCAAACCTACTAACTCATGGATAATTTCCGCTCCCAGATCTGCACTGTATCTTTGTGGATCCCAGGAGATGCTGTCCTAGTCCCTTCACTCCAAAATAATATTGTCACTTACACCTTAGAAGCAAAATAGTAGCAGACAAGGTGTTTCTTGGCATCAGGTAGCTCAGTGTATGGATACAGCAGTATCTCCAAGAATCACCACGACTGCTGGCATACCCAATAATATTTTATTTATAAGCCTGTCACTTTCAATATCAAAAAAGCCTAATGGAATGGACCACTTAGATGTCCACCGTATTTGTGGATTACAAAGTCCTGGGCATTGTGTAGCTCTCCATGTTAACATTAATGAATTCTGTTGAGTTTGCCATTGGGTCTGGGTGTACACACATATGAAGGAGGTTTTCTGTTTTCTGCGATGGGAGTGTTGACACTACTGGACTTCTGTGCAGGTTATTCTTCCTGGAAACATCGAGCCTGTCTGGTTTTATATCTGGAAAATATAAAACAGGGCATCCTATTCACTCTTCCATCACACTTACATGCTGCTAAAAATTTTCACTTAAACCATTCAATCTCAAAGCTTTAAACATACGTGCCTCTTCGAGACTCCAAGTCCTTCAGGTTAGTGTTAATCCTGACATTAACTCTGTGAAATAGACCACAAAAGGGATTCCCAAGGAAACATCTGCGGCCCGTGTCTCTATCGCAGTGGGAACTAGCATGTTGCAAAGAAATACGTGAAAGAATCACTGCACAGGCTCAACAAGGCACGAGGAGAGAGCAATATGTTCCAGCTCCTCTGGGTCTGAAGCTGGGAGGGGAAGGCAGCCACAGGATAAGAATTCTACCCAAGAGGGCAGCGTGGCAGCCCTTGTCAAAGCCTAGCACACAAGCACATCACCCCGGCCCCCAGCCCTGGTGCCCTTGAGAATGTAGATTCATAACAAGCCCCCTCACGATGCTGAGGCTGCTGCCCACTTTGAGTAGCTTCCTGACAGAGGGTGCCCACCTGCGTTCCAATTCTTTTTCTCCACTGACCTGCTTGTGGCCTCAGGCAAGTCACTTGCCCTGACCCTCCTCCTGTGTGTCAAGGGACTAGATGGAGGCTGTGTTCTAGAGTTGGAGCGAAAAGCCCGTGAGATGATACAAGCCAAGTGTTTGGGGCAGGTCTGGGCACATAGAAGGTTCCAGAATGTTGCCTCTTCTCCTTATCCTTGTCGAGACGCTTCTGGAACCATACGGAGGTAGATGTATACCTGCATCAGAAGCAGCTTCACCTCCCTGGCATCAGGGTCCTGGGGACCCAGGGTTTGTCCATGAGCAGAGGCTGTACACAGGCCATGGTCCCATTCCCTGCCATCTTGTGTCTGAGCGCCATTAAGTGGTGACTATTTGGTATAAAATCACTTTGGAACCAGACAAGTGATGCCCAAGATGGGATTAAAGCTTCTATCCAACTATTGACCTCCCCTGTGGGTCTCTCTGAGGACACTTTCCAAATTGATGAAGACCCCTAAGTGTCTTTGGTATAACTTTGAGAAGTGTAGGAATCTCATCAGAGATCAATTTATCATTTGTCAGTATTTCACATTGGAGACTAATTTCTCAGGTAACTGACTCATTGTTTTATAATGATTTTTTTATCATAGCTCAGAGAGCAATGTTTACCAACTTTGTCTCTAAATTGGGGGGATATGTCTCTTTTGCAGCATATATACTGTCCATATACCAAAGTAATGAAATACTGAGTAGCTATTATATTTCTGTATATTAAAATTATAACAAGTTTCTTGGTAAACTTAATCACAAGTAAAATCTATCATGAGGCAACAATTTCCAGGGATCATTCTTATTCATATTTCCCAGGCAGGTGCTTCTTGGTATTAAAGGTTGCTGTGCCTGATGGTGGGGAAGGGAGCCATCCTTAATGATGATTTAATTCTCCTCCTTCTTCCTATATCACAGAGGAAAATTTGGAGCCAATAACTTGCATGACTTGTCAAGGTTACTGGATGTGGGTCCCATTTTAATATATTTTAAAATGTGTGTGTACATTTTTACCTAAACAGAAATCTGATAATGAATGAGTCTAGACGAGATCATGAACTTTCAAAAAATGATCTCGACAAAACCATCTACGTTTGTAAATGCATGGCCCCAAATGGGATAACGGGAGCTCTGTTCTTTGTGTCAAGAAGAGTTGACATGTTTAGACCCTGTTGCTGTTCTGTAGACTGTAGCCCAAGAACAGCTGATCCATACTCCGTAGGCATTTGGTAGGAAATGAGTAACGGAAGTGAAAGAGAATGGTTGATTTTCAACAAAGCCCTCAAACAGCCACATAGACATAAGGAAATCTGAAAGTTCTATCTTCTAAGAAGGCCTATTAAATAATCTTAAGTGTACACAGGGCAGCAGCCCGGCCACCTTTGTAAGAAATTCACCATCCGTGCAGGTCCCAGGCCCCAAGAAGCAGCTGTTACATCTCTTTGTTAGAGCACAACTGGGTCAGAACCAGCAAGTTAGAAATGACAAGGCTGGGACTGGAGACCTGAACCAGACTCTGAATTCCCAGGAGTGACAAGTTCTATCATCAGATTCCCTATGGGTTTGTATTCATGTGTGCTTGTGTGTGTGTACATGCTGGAGAGAGACAAGTAGGATATATTTTAGCAAGTGACTTGAAATATGCAGACACATCTGGGCACACAGGGAAATCTGATTTACTGAAGGCTCATACTTGAAAGTCAGTGATCCAAGGTACAGTTTTTTTTATTTCATCATTTTTTTTCTTCTATGTACCCCAACCATTTTACCCACCTACCCACAGTCTTTTACTAAGTCGCAGTGTAGGAAGCCTGTGAAAGAAGGCAGCCGCAGCTGAAGTGGGTGGGGTGGAGCCCTGCCCACCAGATGCCCCTCACACCTCATTCTACGGCTTCTCCCCCAGTGCAGCCCTGACTTCAGTGGCAGCTGCGGTGGGCGGTTGGGTGCAAGCACAGATTCAGCTCACGTTGGTAGAATCTATGAGGGTTAATTTTATGTGTCGGCTAGGCTAGACTGTGGTGCCCAATTGTTGGGGCAAACACTAGTCCAGACGTTGCTATGAAGATATTTTTTAGAAGTGAATATCATTTAAATCAGTAGACGCCCCCATTCCTTAGGCAACCCCACATACACACAACACTGGACCCTTCTTGCTTTGTGGCAGCCGCACAGCTGCAGGGCCCACCCCTGAAGAGGGGTGTGACGTGCCAGCAGCCATAGGCCCTGCAAGTGGGGCAGGCCTAAAACATCTGTCCTGGGTCCGGCAGAGAGGGAAACCTCTCCTGGTTTGTCAAAAGGGGGTGGTAGGTTTGATGTCACACTGCTTGGCCAGCTCCAGCATCCTCTGCGCTCCCCTGACTGGGGTCATCCTTGTTTTCCATAGTCAATCATAACACAGCACAGACAGGTGCAAGGTCAGGGCTGTGTGTCATCAGAGCTCGCCTCCCAGGTGCTCAGGGGATGAAAGTCTGACCAGTGCTCACAGCCCCCGTCTTTCAATGATTCAAAGACACATCAAACCCAGAAAAGCTGGGGTAGTCACTCAGGTGCTGAAGATGCTGCACCCCATCTGGAATTTGTACCAGCTTGGGGACAACCTGCAGCATGTTCTTTCTGTCACCACGGGTGGACCGGGCATACCATCAGATGAGGACAGCAAAGAGGATAGACACATGGGATGAGAACGACAGGCTGATAGGACGGGGGCCAAGCGAGGCAACACGATCTAGTCATCTTCTTGGTGGCAGGGTCCAACCGGGCGGGGGAGACCCTAAACGTCCTGAGTGTTAAGACATGGGAAAGAGATACAGTCATCATGCCAGGGGCCACGCTAAAAGGACAGACAAATGAGAGACAGGGCCTACTTACCCACTCACCCTGATTCCTCTCGTCTTGGGGACATTGCCCAGGGAGGGTGTGCGCTGCCAGCTGAGAGCAGTGGCACACCTGGGACACATGGCAGAAGGTCCGGTCTCTCTACCCGAGCCCCTCTGACTCTCCTCTCCACTGTCTCGAGGCCTGGAAGACCCAAGGACCTTATGAGTGTTTCCTAGAAATCTACCGCTGGACTGCACACCACACATCACACCCTGACAGCCTGGGAAGTCTATGATCTTTCACAATGGGTGAAACAACCTAGCACAGAACACACTCCTGTCTTTTTTTTTTTTTTAATTAATCTTTTGATCCATTTTATGTTGGTTTTTATGTTCGTTTGTATTCCCATATGTTGAATTGTTTTATATGTATATTTTTTTCCAGATTGTGTTCCATTATAGGTTATTACCAGATATTGAAAAGACTTCCCTGTGCTGTAGGGTAAATCCCTTTGCTTATCTATTTTATGTATAGTAGTTTGTATTCTTTTTTTTTTTTTTTTTTTTTTTTTTCCGTATGCGGGCCTCTCACTGTTGCGGCCTCTCCCGTTGCGGAGCACAGGCTCTGGATGCGCAGGCTCAGCTGCTATGGCTCACGGGCCCAGCCGCTCCACGACATGTGGGATCTTCTCGGACCGGGGCACGAACCCACGTCCCCTGCATCAGCAGGTGGACTCTCAACCACTGCGCCACCAAGGAAGCCCTAGTAGTTTGTATTCTTAATGCCTGTGAATACATTGGCTGCTTATATGATGAGGCTCTGCTCTCTGCCTTCTGACGTGTAGGTGTCAAAATAAAAGCCACACAGAGTGGTCGGAACAACCACACTTTCAAGGACAGGGCTCAGTGCCCCACTTAGAGCTGGTGTGGTGGATTTCAGGGAGATCATTTTCCGGTTCCAGAATTAACTCTCAGAAATACCTCCCAGAGGGATATAGAATCATAACCTATGAGATATTTGATTTTATTACATTGATTGTGTTCACTTCAAATTTACATAATAATTAGATGGCATTTAAAACTTATCCAATATCATTAAACTTTGAATAATACTTCAGTATTAGCAAAGTGCCTAAAGAAAACAGCACACAGATTGAATGATATTTGCGGAGCCTAAATCTTAAGACAACTTATCTGGTTCCTACTTGGAGGGGACTTGGAGTGTCCATTTCATTCCATCTGGAAGAAATCTAAAACGTTTGCTTTTCCATCCCCATCAATTGCCTTCCTCTCCTTTGAGGTCCCAAACCATTACCCCAGATTTCCTTTTGGGTCTTTAGCTGAATATAGTATCTAAGGTGAGGGTTTCAGCCATTTTGGTAAGTTGCTCAGCTCCCCTGGGTCTCTCCCATGTATACTTGTTATTAAATTTTTGTTTGATTTTCTCCTGTTAATCTATCTCATGTCAGTTTAATTCTTAGACCAGCCAGGAAAACCTAGAAGGGCAGAGGAAACTGTCTTTCTCTTCGACAAAAAGAATGTACATGTGAGATGAGAGAGGGTTACCTTTGAATAAAATAAACATTTTATTTCTTATTAATTTAGGTAATTATGAAAGGTTTTTAGAACATCAGTCACAGAACAGATACACTTTGAAGTTTAAAAATGGCTGGCAAAGAAAAGGACATGTACAGTATAGCAAATATGCAACCCAAATGCCACCCACCAATCCTCTCTCCACGCACGATCTGGGTACCACTGATCTGAAGCCCCTCCCCTACACCTGACTGGCCTCAGAAACCTTCCAGTACAGCTAGCCTCACTAGGAGCTTCAGGGGATTAAGTCCCGGGACATCTTCTACTCAAAAGGTAATCCAGAACTGTTAATATTACATTTCTTCCAGAAATGTTGCCTCCTGAGGGTTTGGTAAACATGTTTGCTGGGCCAGGAGGAGACAGTTAGGTAAGACTAACCCTTACCTCTAGGCCCTGCTGAGTTTCCCAACCACATTTACCCATATTCTTTACAGGCATCTCTAGTGATAGCTCTGTTTGGGGAGCACTCCCTTTATTAAATTCTTAAGGTAGCAAGAGGGAAGTAAAAAAGAGAGACTTCCTGAATCTTCTGTTTCTTAAAAATAATCAGCCTAAAATAATCCTCATGCCAAAGAGACACGTTTGCCAGGGGTTGGCGGGGTGAACAAGCTTTGCTCCCCTACACTTGTCAGACGGCTCACAAACTAAAGACTCAGAAGTACAGGAAATGTACTTGTTTAAACATCATCAGTGATACCTAAGTCATTTTAGTATTAGTCTCTAAACTCTTATTTTAAACACATGAAAAAACAATCATAAGAGGAAAGAATGCTGGATTTGGCTTTGAAAACTAATGTTGTACAGTCTGCCATCATGTGTGCTACTCAACAGTAAATAAGAGAAAGGCAAAGAGAAAAACGTCTAGAAGAGCTGTCTTCAGCGCTCGGCAGCCATCGGTGAGCAAAGCAAATTGAACTTCACCCTCATGTTCTCAGGCTGGATACTGTCTAAAAAATTCCACTTGCTCTTCTCAATGTTCATTGAACTTTCATGGCTCGGTTCCCTTGCTCACACTGTTCTGGCTGTTTGGAGTCTCATTCTCCCTCTTGCTTACACCACGCACATGACTCAAGAACCAGTTCAAATGTCTTCTTGGGGAGACCGTCCCTGGTATGAGCTTCGCTCTGCCCTGCTCCCCGACAGACCTCTGGCTGGTTCATCACAGAACCCCTGGTTGCCTGGCATCCTATTTCATGGCTGGGAAATATTTCACAGACTCTAATAAAGGAGCCATGTGAAATTTCAGAAAGTCTCCTGTGCTTCCTTTTGGAGTCACATAGTAAATGACTTGGGTGCTATGGTAAGATGCATTTGTATTATTTACTCCACTAGAATATGATTTCTTAAAGGAAGACTTGCCTTATTCAACTTTTCTTTCCCTTCTCCTTCTCCCCAGAACTCCTCTTTGAATGTAATGAGTATTCAATAGCTGTTGACTTTTTTCTTAGACTTTCTTAAGTTACATTGCTCACACTTTTGTCTTTTATTCAAGGTATTCTTTTCTGCCAGCCCATCTTTGGCAGGTAGAATAATGCCCCACTCCCCTGCAAAGATGCCCAGGCCCTCAGCCCTGGAACCTGTGAGCCTGTCGCCTAAGTGGTCAAAGAGACTTTGTAGGTGTGATTGAGGTCATCGACCTTGAGATGGGGCAATTATCCTGGGTTATCGCAGAAGGCTCAGTCAAAACATAAGTTCTTAAAATCAGAGACCCTTTCCTGGCTCTAGTCAGAGATAGATATGGTGACAGAAGAAGGTCGCAGAGATGCAGTGTGAGGATTCACCCCACCATGGCTGATTCTGAAGATGGAGGATGGTACCAGGAAACAAGGGATGCAGGCAGCTTCTAGAAGCTGGAAAAGACAAGGGACAGATTCTCCCTGTATTAATCTCCCAGGGCCGTCATAACAAATAACCACGAACGTGTGTAGCTTAAAAGAGTAGTAAATTATTGTCTCCTGGTTCTGGAGGCTGGGAGCCCACATTCAAGGTCTTGGCAGGGCCATGCCCTCCCCATGCTCTAGGGAAGGACCCTTTCTTGCCTTTTTCAGCTTTTGGTGGTTGCTGGCAATCCTTGACATCCCTAGGCACATAGATGTATCCCTCTATCCTCTCTACATCCTTCCTCACACAGTGCTCTCCTGTGTCTCTCTATTAGATTAATTCTCTTGTAAGACCATCAAATGTTGCTTTATGCCCCCCCCAATTCAATATAACCTCATCTTAATTTCACTGATCACATCTATAAAGACCCTATTTCCAAAACACGGTCACCTTCTGAGATTCCGGGCAGACATGCATTCTGGGGGGGACATCATTCAAGCCAGTTCACCCCCTTAGAGCCTCCAGAAGGAACAGAGCCCTGCCAGCACCTTGATTTTCATCCAGTAAGAACTATTTTGCACTTCAGCTTCCAGAACTATAAAATAATAAATCTGTATTGTCCAAGTCATGACCTCTGTGGTAGTTTGTTCCAGCAGCTGTAGGAAGCTATAGATCGTCCAGTTTGGGGTCACTGATTTTGTCTTATTGTCAGCCATACATGTTCCATTTATCCTGTGCTCTCTTCACTCAACAAGGACAACATATTCTGAAATATGACAGAATAACATAATTCACTGCAGATGATCTCTGGTAAATTCCAGTAAAGGGCACAATGAAGTTGTTGAGTTCCCCTGTGTTTCTTGCTATAGGTAAAGTACAAATGGCTATGTTATTACCATAGCATGCATTGCTTTGAGAACATAAAACTGTACCATCCTCAGAGCATCTTGGATTTCATATACTGAGCTGCTCAACTCCGATTCCCCACACACGCTCTTACTGTCCTTCCTCAGAACCTGCCCAGTCACAGTGAAGAACAGCGGCAAACCGGAAGATTTTTCTTTCGTCACAGCCAACTCTGAGAAATTCAGATGATACATATGGACACCTTTCCCATTTCACACACAAAATAATGTGACTAGCAAAGTAGTGTAGCTGTGGCTGAACTATTACCTACTAAGAATAGACATGTTCTAACCTTTAAAATAAACATTCAAGCATTTACAAACACTGCTATGAAGATACCATTTAATCCTGCCCATTCTTTTCCATCCAGGCTGTTCCTGCATGTTTGTTCAACCAAGGAATTTATTTTTAAGCCAACAAACAAGGCACACAGCAGCCGGAGGGGAAGGCGGGCACATGGCCAGGGACTCTGAGTTTGACAGGTATGGTCACACTGTCAGGTATGCTAAACTGCCTGAGAACATGTGGGACTGGGGTCCTTAGGAGATGGTGAAGTCCCATAAAATAGTCTAAGCCTTTGTCTAATGGCATGTCACAATAATTGATGCTGGGTCCTTATCTTTCATTCCTCAATTTAGAATTTTCATCTCATGTTACTTGATTGAAATTTGAGGATTATGGTATAGAATTATAACATGTTCTTTCAATACAAAATATTAATACTTTAAAACACAGCATCTTTCAAAAATCAGAGGAAATAAATTAGGAAGAATTTGGAAGGCATTATGCAGTTTGGAAGGTATGATGCTTTTAGGAGCTAAGTGCATTTTTGCCTCAGAATTTTTGACATTATATAGGACATATGTATGATCATATATATGTGTAAAGAGATAGCAGCATACTGTGCATAGTTTCTGGCACATATCACAGAAAATGGCATTGGATAAATTCCTCATTGCTGTGTGTCTGTTCAGGTTCAATGAATTTCTATATTAAGCCCCACAAATGAGATCAGAACTCTTACCAAATTAGCAAATGCAGAGCAATGGATAAATTTCATCTTTGACATGGTCTCTTGGGAGACTTCTAGGCATTTTAATATGAAACAAAGAGCAAGATAATCTTCACGGTGAACCCAATTTGCCTTTGTGTCCCTACCAAAGCATGTAATAATATTTATTCTTGCTAGATTAACGGTCCGGTGGATTCTATTGTGCAGAAATAAATGAGAAAAAATCATGGGCAGTGTCTCAGAGCTTGGAAGAATCTCAGTCGGGGTCCCTGTGGATGCAGCTGTCTCAGCTTATTTCACGTGTCCAGGGTGTCCCTGACCCACTGAGAGAAGGAGACGGTCCTGGTCTTCACAGTAGCACCCAGCACGTCCCTAGTCCTGGAAGGCTTACTGGTCTGGGGTCTTTTGGAGGCAAGATGGTTGTAAAACTAAAGTCTAGTGTCATTTGCAATGCATGTTCATACCAGCGCCTTGAGGCTCTGAGTGGAGAAGTGGGTGACAAAAATGAATGTCCCCATGCTTGCCTGTCCCAAAGCAGGTAAGCATGCTGAAAGATTGTCACATTTCCCTCAGGCTAAGACTCACACCGTGCCAACTGGCTTCAGTCTCCTATTTTCCAGAGAGACAGGGTTATCAGTAGTGCCACTTTATTTTTTTAATTTATTTTTTATTGAAGTATAGTTGATTTACAATGTTGTGTTAGTTTCAGGTGTACAGCAAAGTGACTCAGTTTACATATATATGTATATTCTTTTCCCTTATAGATTATTATAAAATATTGAGTAGAATTCCCTGTGCTATACAGTAGGTCCTTGTTGGTTATCTATTTTATACATAGTAGTGTGTATATGTTAATCCCAAACTCCTAATTTATCCCTCAGTGGTGCCACTTTAGTGGGAGAGGACCCAGTGTAAGTGTCAGCTACGGCCCTCTGGTGAAAGGCTGGGTGGTCTGTGTGCTGGGCTCTGGCCAGGTGTGGCCAAGGCCAGGGCCAGAGGGCTGAACACCAGTCTCTGCTGTTTGCTTTGTCTTTTATAGGTGGCATTGACAAACTCTGGAATTTTTTTTTTTTTTGAGTCTTTCTCCTCCTTTCTAAATTAGGAATGATATTACTTTCCCTAACTATTCTCTACCTAATTATTTTCCCAAATGATTTATTTGTTAGTTAGTTCCTTAAAAATTGCATGAAAATATATTAACAACTGTAAATTCTCTGCTAATGTGAGGTGAGGTATTACTATCACAGCATTTGTATCTCAAAAATAGAAATAAAAACAAACCCTCCCCTTCTATCAGTAAATTAGAATTTATGATCCTCACTTCTCAGACTCTTAGGAAAATCAAGCCATAGAGAGATCGATCACCTTGCACCAGGTTATGGAGCGTGGTGATGTGGAAGGTGTCAGTGATGCCTCTTCCCTCCTTTCTAACCCTGTGGGAGACACAGGTGACAGGGGCCGTTATCAGAGTTTCCCTTTGGGCAGGTAAAATTGTTGATGCCTTTAGATGTCTCTAATTACCTTAAAAGATATTCTAAATTGCCAGATATATTTTTCAGCAGAATGGATTCTAAATCAATTTTAGAAGAGTTTGGCTGGTCAGGCTGAAAGTGAATCATTAGACCGACTGTCAAGTGGTTGGGAGATGGGTCTTTAAAATGACAATCGCTAATATTAATCTCAGGCCTTGTCTCAGGAGACTCACAGCACAATCCAGGTATTGATCTTATCGATATTCATAAAAACCCTGAGGAAGAAGGAATAAAACAAGCCCAGACTTTCTTTTCTGATATTTGCAAACAAAGCAACTGACAAAGGATTAACCTCCAAAATATACAAGGCAGCCCATGCAGCTCAATATCAAAAAAACAAACAACCCAGTCCAAATATGAGCAGAAGACCTAATAGACATTTCCCCAAAGAAGGTATACAGATGGCCAACAAACACATGAAAGGGTGCTCAACATCACTAATCATTAGAGAAATGCAAATCAAAACTACAATGAGGTAACACCTCACACCAGTCAGAATGGCCTTCATCAAAAAAATCTAGAAACAATAAATGCTGGAGAGGGTGTGGTGAAAAGGGAACTCTCCTGCACTGTTGGTGGGAATGTAAATTGATACAGTCACTATGGAGAACAGTATGGAGATTCCTTAAAAAACTAAAAATAGAACTACCATATGACCCAGCAATCCCACTACTGGGCATATACCCTGAGAAAAGCAGAATTCAAAAAGAGACATGTACCCCAGTGTTCACTGCAGCATTATTAACAATAGCCAGGACATGGAAGGAACCTAAGTGTCCATTGACAGATGAACGGATAAAGAAGATGTGGCATATATATTCACATATATACAGTGGAATATTACTCAGCCATAAAAAGAAATGAAATTGAGTTATTTGTAGTGATGGACCTAGAGTTTGTCATACAGAGTGAAGTAAGTCAGAAAGAGAAAAACAAATACCGTATCCTAACACATATATATGGAATCTAAAAAACTGGTACTGATGAACCTAGTGGCAGGGTAGAATAAAGACGCAGACATAGAGAATGGACTTGAGGACACAGGGAGGGGGAAGGGTAAGCTGGGACGAAGTGAGAGAGTGGCATGGACATATATACACTACCAAATGTAAAATAGATAGCTAGTGGGAAGCAGCCGCATAGCACAGGGAGATCAACTCGGTGCTTTGTGACCACCTAGAGGGGTGGGATAGGGAGGGTGGGAGGGAGACACAAGAGGGAGGGGATATGGGGACATATGTATATGTATAGCTGATTCCCTTTGTTATAAAGCAGAAACTAACACGCCATTGTAGAGCAATTATACTTCAATAAAGATGTTAAAAAAAAAAAAAAAAAAAGAGAGAATGAAGGCTGGGACCTAACAAGATGGGGCTGCCCCCTCCAGGCTTCTCAGGATGGGGGTGCTCATCGTCTAGGTTCTGGGCGGTAGTGCAGGTCCCTCCTGAGTCGAGGTGGGTCATGAATATTAATGAGATCCTGACACCCTCAGGGGAGCACAGCCCCCTTTGTGCCTCAACAGCTTCCAGGTTTCATATTTAACTTTGGCAGTACTCAGTCCTTTGGTATTTTTTTTTTTTTTGAGGTAATATTGCTTATAGAAGAGCCCTAGTGCTTAAATAATTTGTGGATAGGAATGTGAAATTGAAAGACTCTGAATTTATGTCCACAGAGTGGAAGACATCTGCTCCTGGGAAAACAAAGGGCTATAAATATCAGTATTAGATAAGAATTCCAGTCTCTCCTCCCCCTCTCGGGCATTTCAGACTGGGATTTAATGATCGGCAAGACCAAGTTCTGCCAATTAGTCCTCTACCCGCGGAATATGGCGGCCTGATTATTTCCAAGCCTTTAATGTCTAATTATTTACAGAACATTTAGTCGAGGGCAGAGAGACCATGAAAGAGGCTCATGACCTTCAGGCTCTTTGTAAAGTAGACTTCCCAGCGGGGGAGCCTGAACAGACCTGCTCCCGGGAAATCGCGGTGGTTTTTCTTTCAAACCCCTGCGCAGCATCAAGCTTAATTATCTCCCAGCCTGGTACAGGGGAGATGCTGGGATAGAGTCGCATAGATTGTTAGTGTGCTACTCTGATTTTTCATAATGACTGTTTCTCAGCCGCTACTTTCATTGTTGCTGACAAGTACTGATTAAAGGACACAAAGAAAGCGTATATTTGAAGGTTTGGGAGCTAATGTTTGCCAGACCCTGCTATTTTCAGCTAAGTAGATGTGCTCTCTATGTGTGGGAGGGAATGGTGCCAGGGAACAGGCAGACACATAGTTTCTCTACATCCTCAAAGTTATTTCCAGATTAAAACCTAGAAGTGTGAGCAGTAGAGCAGGGAAGGTGGAGAGAGAGGTAGAGTTATGATCATGAATATTTTTAACAGCTTTATTGAGTTATAATTCGCATACCAGACAATTTGCTCATGAAAAGTGTGTGATTCGATGGTTTCTGGTATATTCACAGACATGTGCAACCATCATCACGGGCACTTTTAATACATTTTCATCACCTCAGAAAGAAAATCCATACCCTTTATTTATCACCCCCATCCCCCCTCCTCCATCCCCCGTCCTTTGCCAACCATCAATCTACTCTCTGTATCTGTAGATTTGCCTATTCTGGATGTTTTGCATACAAGGACTCATATAGCATGTGTCCTTCTGTGACTGGCCTCTTGCATTTAGCATAATGTTTTCAAGGTTCATCCACGTTGCGCCATGTATCAGGACTTCATTCCTTTTTATGGCTGAATGATATTATATTGTATGGATAGACCACATTTTGTTCTGTCCACTGATGGACATTTGTGTTGTTTCCATCTTTGGGTGTTATGAGTAATGCTGTTATAAATATTAGTGGACAAGTTTCTGTGGGGTAGGTGTGTTCGTTTCTCTGGGGTATAGGAGAGGGATTTCTGGGTCGCACATGTTTAACTGCTTGAGGAGCTGCCAGACCGTTTTCCAGAGCAGCTGCACATTTTACATTCCTACCAGCAGTGCATGGGAGCTCTGAAGGGTCATTCAGATTTCTATGTCCTTTCATGACTTACATTCTGCACTACCCATCCCTGGCTACCCCATTCTCTCTGAGTGGGAGTAGGGCCACCAGGCACCAGCTCTCTTTGCTCTCCCTCTCCTCAAATTCCCTGTACAGACCTGGCAGGAGCACCAGAAGTGAACCCCATCACTGGCTGGCAGGGGCTCTCTCATTGATCACATGACAGGGTGGACTAGGTGATTACTCCATTTCAGGTAAAGGGCTACTCCTGGTCTCACATATCACCTGGACTTGCCAGGGCTACCTCATTTCTTTCCTCTGAGTGGCTGAGGTGCAGTAGAGTATAGGCTTCCAGTGAGCAGAACTTCCTTCTGTTCCCAGTTGAGCCTATTCTCTCTATATAACAGCAGTTACTGATCCATCCTCTCTCAGCCTTACTTACCTCATTTACAAAAATGCTGGAACAAAAATAAAATAGCACAATGACTGACACAAGGTAACTCTCCATCCCTGTGAGTTTCCTTCCTTCCTTCTTTCTTTCCTTCCTGCCTTCCTTCCAATAGGGTGAATGTGAGGTCATGGTACCCAATTGACTTATTCAGCTCACCCAATGGAAAGGAGAAAGGCTGGGACTCACCCTCTGATGCTTTAATTAAAATTCTAATGATCTTTCTTTAGATTTTTATTTTATGTTGGAATATAGTTGATTAATAATGTTGTTTTTAGTTTCAGGTGTACATCAAAGTGATTCAGTTATACATACACATGTATTTATTCTTTTTCAAATTATTTTCCCATTTAGGTTATTACAGAATATTGAGCAGAGTTCCCTGTGCTATACAATAGGTCCTTGTTGGTTATCTATTTTAAATATAGCAGTGTGAACATGTCAACCCCAAACTATCTTTTCTGATGCAACAGAGTTGGGCTTGGGTGATGTTTTTATCGGTTAGAAGCATTAAATATGAGAAAATCCAGGGCTCTGGTGGATTGCTAATTAAATTTATTCATTACCTTCTTAAGTACTGAATTTCCTTGTAATATTAAAATACTGGTGTGTTAGTTGTTTTGTGACTATTATAGTCATCTTTACCAGTCTCACTTCGGTAATAGTTCTGTAAAATGCAAATTTCTGGCATCCACTGATCTAAACAGCAGGGGTTGGGAAATTTTCCCCATAAAGCTCCAGATAGTAAGTAGTTTCATTCTGGCAGGCCCTACAGGCTCTGTTGCATTTACTCACTGCTGCTGTAGTAGGTGAAAGTAGACATAGACAGTGGTTAAGCAACAGGCATGGTCAGACTGTGCCTACCCATGACCCAGAGGAGCATCAGATGCCATGCCAGCCCCCGGATACACGGGAAGTGGTCAACTGGGGTAGAGATACCTCCTTCTCTGTAGAGGATGCAGGCAGCACAGCAGGGCTGAGGTAAAGTCACCATCTTCTCTTCTGCTTAAAGAGTTAGTGCTGATAATTTTCTTGAAGCCCAGGTCAGAAGCTGAATGTCAAAGGTGATGGGTAGTGTCACACTGTGAGGGTGGTGGTTAATAAGCGACACTAAAATCAACCCCAAAGAAGGGTATACATGTCCGGTATATTATAGCTGGAGCTGTGGCTCCTGCCAGGAAGGGCCACATCAGGTGACTTGAGTGGAACACTGTGTCTCCCAGACATGGAAGGAAGCCAACAAGGAAGACCAAGCTGGAGGAACGACTGAAGCCCAGGTAGAAAGCCATCAGGTGAGTCCTCACCACCTAGAGTGGAACCAAACTCTCTATGAAGGACTACCTCAGAGGAACAGTGGGACCTGGGATAGAGATGGTATTGGGAAACTGTGTAGAATTTCATGAGCCTTGTTGGGCACCATTTAGTGCTTGCTTATCATTTAACTTATGACACATTCTTGTCAATATTCTTTCAGATTGAGTGGTTTTCTTGGAGTCTGATTGGAGGTTTGATCTTGTGAATCTTTGTATCATTAATGCAGCAAATATTTACTGGGCCTTTCTTGTTGCCAGACACTCTTCTGTGTGTTGGATCTCCTGGCAGAAGAATTACATACATGATAAGATTCAGTAATAAATAGAAGTCATGGCAACATCATCCTTCCGTATCAATTAGTCTGGGAATTGTGTCTCAAAGGTAAATGGTTTGAACAAACTGGGACCTAAGGACACAAGGTTGGAGTGTTGGTATATTAGTCATCCATGGTGTGTAACAAATCACTCTCAAACTTAGAGGCTTCAACAGGTCCTCCCTCAGGGTCTGTGGATCAGGAATCCAGGATTGGGTGGTCCTGGCTGAGGGTCTTCCCTGTGGCTGGGGCAGCAGTCATCTCAGGATTCAGCCAGGGCTGCTTCCAAGCTCACTCCCATGACTGTTGACAGACCTCAATCCCCTGCTGGCTGTAGGTCAGAGACTTGAGCTCCTCACCATGTGGCCTCTCCCTGGGGCTTCTCACAACATGGCAGCTGGCCCTTCCAGGAGCAAGTAACCTAAGAGAGAGAGAAAGAGCCAGATGAGAGCCCAAGTCATCTTATAACCTCACTTGGGAAGAGACACCATTACTTCCACCATATGCAGCTGGTCACAACCCTCATATGATACGGGAGAAGATTCACAGGTGTATGAAAGCAAGGAGACAGGATTCATTGTAGCCCATCTTGGAGGCTGGTTATCACTCCTGAGATAGCATCGGTTTAACCCATATCCAGGCAGTTTCCAGACCCAACTGCAGGGAAGGATCCTGATGCTTGAGAATAGAAGGAAACGGGGTCCATGTTTCTGGGAACAGGGGTGACCTCCCTGCTGTGGGCCATCCCTAAGGCTGAGCTGAAGGGCAGCACATCATCCTCTATTCCCCAGGGGAAGCAGTGCTAACACACACACCCAAACATCAGTGTACAATGAAAGCAATCATTCTCTACAGGTGAGAAAACATGCACAGGTATGAGGACTCTGTGTGACCTGACGAGGGAGGGAAATTGTAGG